>NW_014578492.1:59386-73162 GCF_000485595.1 Priapulus caudatus
GCTATAATGTGGTTATAGTGTCCGGTTGGCAATTAAGAGCTATAGACGTAACTACTGGGCTTTATGTATGCGCGGGCGTGAAACCAAACGCTTTGTTCAAACTGGGACGGCAGTGTGTGCGGAGTTACACTGGTTGTCTAATCAAGGCAGCGTTTATGTGTCAGCTAGTTCCAGAAAAAATTGTTGTTTCGAGCAGTGGTTGTGGTGTAAATAAGGGTATGTGTGAGCTGATTAATTGCTTCGGGCTGAATGACCACTTCTAGCGTTCTGCTACCAATATCAGCGAGCGTTATAATGACATATATAGCAATATTATGTCATATATGTATCTATGTCATCTGTACACAATGTGTATATCATATATGTCATCATATGTATCATATATCATCACACTTGGTCTCATATTTCTCCATATGAATTATTTTGTTCATTATACTGTAAACGCCATGTGCGTTTACTAATCAATATGATGAAGTTAGTTCCAGAACTTTGTGTGGTAACTGCGACACCTTAATATCTTAGAACATCACATCCTTTTAACAACAGTATCAAAGACCGGCGACACACGGCGCATACGCGCGTGTTCTGCCTCTTTCTCCGCTGTACCAAAACGCAACAATAATGCTCTACAAGCTCATAAGTGAGAGGCAACCTCCTCTCTGTCGCTCCTGTCACAGCGCTCTTAACAGGCATAATAGGACCCATTCGATTACTGCAATTTGTAACGCAATGCGGGCTAGAGTAAATGACACCTTGTGTAGTATAAGTACATATACCTTATTAGCCCCATACGCGTATTGTTTTTGTCAATATCACTGCCTGTGTTACTAAGAAATGTCTAATTTGAAATCGCAGTCCGAAATCAGTTGACTTGACTTGTTTAACTGAGTTTTCGGAGAACCGCCATACTTCGAAGGTGGTGTGATACAGATTTATACGTCCACCTGGACTTTTCGCACGCATGCAAAAATCGCACGCAAAGCATTGCATTTTCTGCTCGGCACGTACGAATGCTAGCGATAGTACTGTACCGTAACTGTAGTGACGTAACAGGTAGGGCTCTGATGTATAGTGACGTGGGATCCACTGTACAAATACGGACGCTGTGATAATGAAGTAGGCTGTGTTGGGCGGCACCGCTACGGTAGGATCGCCGACTAACCACCGGCACAGGACTAAACATGGAAAGCAGACGGCACTAGCGTCTATTTACGTTTATTATGGATCAAACGAATCACCTGTAGTCTGAATTGAAAAGACATGGTGGCTACCCTTCATTAGCTACCCAGCGCGCTCCTATTTACTTTGTGCCTCAATATCCGAGAATACCCTCAGAGGATAATGTCTCACTAGCTCGTTAGTCGTATATAAGCATCCCGCCGGACAACAATTCTCTGCTAAACACCCGTAGGCACACTGATGTTGCCTAACGAATTCGAGGCTTATTTTGCTTGGCGCAACAATTTAGCGTTGGCGCCAGATTACCAGATTTACGGATTCAATTAGAATTCTTGTAATTAGCGAGGTGTAATTGGCAAACTAATACGCGTTTGACTAGGTAAGGTAATGTACTATAAACTACAGAAGGGTGTCGCGTTTACTGTAGCATTCGTTCAACTTTGGTATAGATCGAATGGCGCCTAATTATGCCTTTAAATATAAGCGAACTTGTTGTTCGAACCTCATCCCCTGGACGTGCGCGCTCGTGGCGGTGATAACAGATTATTCCCGCATGCATCGGACCCTCTGTTGACAGTGTTATTCACTCTTATTGCTACTAGTACTATCATTACCTCTCAGCCCGCCCACCTGCGCTGCGCCTTCGATTATTTCATCTATTCAACTGCGCTTGTCGCCAACGGCCGACCCACCTTGGCCTCTATGGCCCAGTAATTGTAATTAATAAGCCATTTAGGTGAAACCAGCTTCGTTACCTACCGCTGTCCTGACCAATATGCATTTACGATGGAAATGCGTTACACTTAGTGTCCGAGCATCAATGACGTCCAGTTGACGTGTTCTCGCCCACACACACACACGTTACAGATACCACCAAGGATACCTAATTTTAAGTAGCGAGGGGAAAAAAGGGGGGGGGGGGGGTGGATCGCCCGCCCCCCCCCCCCTTTTTAAAACTCCTTTTCCATTCTTGTACTTCACTCTAGCTTTCGCATCTCACTTTCTCTCTTCGCTCTCTCACACACACTCGTTGCTCTCTTCTCTTCTCTCTCTCTTCTCTCTCTCTCTCTCTCTTCTCTCTCTCTCTCTTCTCTCGGCTCTCTCTCTCTCTCTCTCTCTCTCTTCTCTCTTCTTTCTCTCTCTCTCTCGTCTCTCTCTCTCTCTCTCTCTCTCTCTTTTCTCTTCGCTCCTTCTGCGTGCTCCTTTTCCTCTCTAATGGCTCTCCTCTTCGTTCTCTCCTTCAGTATAGAGGCGTTCCGCGTATTTGGTGCTAAACAATAGCATATTACGTACAATCCCGGTCGCCGCGGCCATACGGTTTCAAATAGAAGCGAACACGCGTTCGCGGTAATGTGCCAACTGCACTGGCACAATCGACCGATTTACATTGCTGCTATGAGTGTTATTATTGCATAGATTGGTATTAGAGTAAGAGGATCCCGTTTTACCAGGACAATGGTTTATCACGTGGGTTTGTTAGGTTGTGCAGTTTCAATGAGCTGCCACACATTGTCAGATTCGTGATTGAGCGATTGGAAGATTGCACGCAAATTACACTATATGTTCATTAGACTTGGAGTTTGTTTACATCGTTTGAGAGTTCAGAAATTTCACCGATTTTACCGCATTCTACTATAGCTCTCAAACGCAGCTGTTTTATAATGGCTAGTGTACTGCTACGTTTGGTCGCTGTCTGTGAGTGCTACGTTAGTATGGATAAGCTACCTTTGATTCACTGAGACACGTAGCAAAGCACGCTATCTCGAGAAAATTGCGTGCCTTGGGAATCGGATACCCGTTACGAGATGGTAGCGAGGACAAACTTGCTGCCCATCACGTACTTATTGGATCTCGTGATTGATATCCTAACATTCTAGCCGAGGATTCTTTTTAGCTCATGCTGACATAGTCAGATGCAGCTTGTAGAATCGCAATGATCGTTCCGTCAGACTCCGTCGTCCGTGCAACAGTTGGGACAAATCTTAACCGCTCGACGTACGGTCACGATATCTGACATCGGGCGGGGGGGTCGTGTCAAAACGAGTTGGGATGTCGAAAGCTGGGGGTCAAAGGTCAAAGGTCAAGAGGTGTATAAAAAGAAGGGGACATTCACTCCTTAACTTAAGAGTATAGGGAGGAAATGCAGATTGCGGCACAAAATCTAAACGGCTCGCCTAGGCTTCGTGATAGTCGGTGTATAGCATCTATGGTAGGAAAAGCCATCCTTGTGCGAAATTGGAGGTCAGGTCAAAAGGTTCAATGGGCACAGGGCAGATTTTTTAGCTTTTCTGATGAAGTGGTCTGATGGGAGAGTGGTTTTTGTGTGGAAATTTTTTCTTTGTTGCGGTTGGTTGGATAGGGTTGTCTAGCGCTTGTGTAGCTTCCGTACCTTGTAGCCTTTTTTATACTGGCTTTGAATGTTGGAGAGAGTACGTGGAATGATAAGACTTCAGGGGATTAATTCGTGTGCCGTTGTTTTTGCGTGTGGTTTTGATTACAATATATTGTAATCGCTAGATAATTACTGCTGCCAGACGTCTGTGCCCGTATAGCAAATGTGCTAAGAGCGCCGTGAAAAGAGTGCACAATTAAAGTGTAATTATGTGTAAAAACAGAGAAATAGAATAGAAGAAAGGTGTGTACTACTACAACTGCCACTTCACTGTATATTATTTACATTCACTCAAAGTCAAATACAAATCACAGAGGGTAGTTCGAAATAAAAGGGTGCGCTCAACACAGTGAATTAGAAAAGAACACGAGAGAGAGCGAGAGAGAGCCTCGTGTCTCCCGTGCGGGCTGTCGTATACCCGCCCTTGAGAGCGCGATGAACCGCAATGCTATTACCAAATAGGCTTCCACCAATTACTGCTGGCTACAGGGAAGGTATAGGGTCTGTGATTAGTGCCTATGGTCAGTTTTAGGGTGATGACAGAATGGATGCCCAATGGCGAGTCGGGAGTGGAGATGTTTTACGCCCCGTAGGCCACGTAGGTATGACGTAGGGCTGATGGCGCATTGCGGCAATTTAGAAATAGAGGCGATATAGAAATAGCGGTATAATGTTTTCACATGGGTAATGTGTGGATTTAAGATGCTGCGGCACGAAAATGACCAGCGCTAATGTGGCTGTAATGTGGTTATAGTGTCCGGTTTGCAATAGAGCTATAGCGTAAACTACATGTGGCTAGTATGCGGCGTGAAACCAAACCTTGTCAAAACTGACGGAGTGTGTGCGGTTACACTGGTTGTCTATCAGCAGCTGTTTATGTGTCCAGTAGTCCAGAGAAAAATTGTTGCTTCTAGCCAGCTGGTGTGGTGTAAAATTAGCGTACGTGTGAGCTGGTATTAATTGCTTCCGCTGAATGACATTAGCGTTTCTACAATATCAGGAGCGTATAATGACATATATAGCAAATATATGTCATTATATGTCATCATATGTCATCATGTGTATCATATATGTCATCATATGTATCATATATCATCACCATATGTCATCATATGTCATCAAATATTTGTCATTATACTGTAAACGCCATGTGCGTTTACAATGAAATGATGAAGTAGATCCAGAACTTGTGTGGTAAACTGGACAACCTTTAATATCTTAGACACATCACATCTCCTTACACACAGACAAAGAACGCGCACACGCGCATACGCGCGTGTGCCTCTTTCCGCGACCAGAACCAGCAACAATAATGTCTACAACAAGTACAGAGCAGACCTCCTCCTCTTGCTCCTGCTCACAGCGCTCTTAAATCTAACAGAACTTGTTGTTCGACCTCCCTCCCCCTGACGTGCGCCGGGTGCGGGTGATAACAGATTATCCCGCAGCACTCCGGACCCTCTATTGACGTCGTTATTCACCTTATTGCTACTAGTACTATCATTACCCTCAGCCCGCACCGCGCGCGCTCCGAATATCTCATCTATTCCACCTGGCTTGTCGCCAACGCGACCCACCTGGCCTCATGGCCAAGCTAATTGTAATTAATAAGCCATGGTGAAACCAGCTTCGTTACACTACGCTCCTGACAATATGCATACGATGGAAATGCTCATGACTCGTACACTACGTGTCCGAGCATCAATGACGTCCCAGTGAGTATCAGAACCACCCAAGATACCTACATAAGAGCGAGAAAGACCCCCCCCCCCTACATCTCTCCATCTCTGTACTTCACTCTAGCTTTCGCACTCACTTTCTCTCTCGCTCTCTCACACACTCGTGCTCTCTCTCTCTCTCTCTCTCTCTCTCTCTCTCTCTCTCCTCTCTCTCTCTCTCTCTCTCTCTCTCTCTTTCTCTCTCTCGCTCCTTCGCGTGCTCTCTTTTCCTCTCTATGGCTCTCCCTCTCGTTCTCTCCTTCACTATAGAGGGTTCCGCGATTTGGTCTAAAAATAGCAATATTACCTACAATCCCGTGCCGCCGGCCATACGGTTACAAATAAAGCGAACACGCGTCGGCGTGTAATGTGCCATCTGCACAATCGACCGATTTTACATTGGCTATAGTGTTATTATGCAATAGATATTAAGAATAAGAGGATCCCGATTTACGAGACAGGTTTATCAGGTGGTTTTAGGTGCTGGCAGTTCAATGAGGCTGCCACACATTCGTCAGATTCGTAGATTGAGCAGATTGGAAGATTGCACGCAATACATATAATATATGTTCATAGACTTGAGTTTGTTTACATCGTAATAGTTCAGAAATTTCACCGATTTTACCGCATCTACTATAGCTATCAACGCAGCTTTTATAATGGCTAGTGTATGCACGTTTGTCGACTGTCTGTAGTGTACGTAGTATGGATACGTACTTTGATTCACTAGACAACGTAGCCAAGACACGCTATCTCGAGAAAATTGCGTGCATTGGAATCGATACCCGTACGAGAATGGAGCGAGGACCACAACTTGTGCCCATCACGTACTTATTTGGATCTCGTGAATTGACTACCTAACATTCTAGCCGAGATCATTTTTAGCTCATCTGACATAGTCAGATGCAGCTTGTAGAATCGCATGATCGTCCGTCCGTCCGTCCGTCAACAGTTGGGCACAAATCTTAACCGCTCGACGTACGTCACGATATTCGGCACATCGGGGGGGGGATCGTCAAAACGAGTTGGGATGTCGAAGCTGGGGGTCAAAGGTCAAAGGTCAAGAGGTGTAAAAAAAGGGGAACATTCACTCCTAACTTAAGGTATAGGGAGGAAATGCAGAATTGCGGCACAAATCTAAACGGCTCGACCTAGGCTCGTGATAGTCGGTGTATAGCATCATGGTAGGTGATCAATGGGCACAGGCAGATTTTAGACATTTTCTGAGGACATGGTCTGATGGAGCGATTGAAAAACTTTTTTGTTTCAGCGGTGACCTAGCATTTTTATGGCTTTATTGAAAGGACCATGAAATGTACCTTCTGCTGACATGCGAAGAGTAAGTGTCGGATAACCTTTTGACCCTCAAGAGGAGGGTTAAACATGGATTTGCTTACTGTCTGTTAGAAACAATTTGACTGCCGGGTTTGCTAGTAGAATCTATACATGCCTGGATGTATGAGGCTACAATGTCACAGTGAAATTTCAAAGCTAAATTTGGTTGAAGAAGGTTTATGCTCCTTAAATCGTATAATTTCTATGGCATTCTGTACTGTCAGTATGTTACATGTAACGTATGCCACTGCCAGTGCATGTGTGCTGGTACTGTGTAGTTTTTGCCTGCGTTAATTGGTTACAGGTCAGCTCTCTATTGCAGCCTGTAGGCTTGCGTAGGTAAATGGATGAGTGCTAACCTATTCTGTCTTGCAATAGTTGTTGCTACTACGTACGATGGGAGCTTCCATCTTTAATCTGAGACACTTAACGTACGCGCGATCTTGTGCAACTTTCATAACGATCCAACGAACATTCTTTGAGAAGGTTCCTGATACCATCCCTGTGCATTCCACTGTTTCGGCGTGTATGTGAACACATTTGGGACTAACAGGGTTTACTAAAATCCCACCACTCCACCACAGAGTCACCGCAGTAGACGTTAGATGAGCGCTGTCGCTCCGGCGCACTTGTATACTCTCACGGACTTTCAGAACCATAAAAGCCTGGATGCCACAATCGACTGTTTTGCGTTGGGTGTATCAGTCTACACCTATCATGTGAACAGTGAGAGTCCCATCTACGTTATCCGAGCACGTGTTATGCACTACCAGTCTCTGATTATACCATCTCTCTATCCGTGCATGGTGACGATGAGAGAATATGGGACAGGCATCATGTCAGCACACTGTAATTGTAAAGCCGGCTGGACACTGTAATTGTAAAGCCGGGCTTGGTGAATTCTGTTCACATGTTGCCTCGGTGCTATTTTATGTAGAGTATACGTGCAAGAGAAATCACCACCCCCACTCAAACAGCTGCCTACTGGATGCCGATATATGTATATAAGCGTAAATGTGTAGCGGCGTGCGTTGTGCGTGCGGTGTACCTGTGTATATTGCAGAGGAGCATTTGACCGGCATTTACAGGTAATTATCGGCAATACTAGGCGAAAGAGAGTAGAGAAACATTAAGACATTGGTAGTAAATACATTTCGTGTTTATTCAACATTGCTTTTTTATTGAAAATGCTCCAAGCGTCTGTGGTCCGCTTGGTCTCTTGTTACTTTACCCTGTGTTGTGATCACGCTAGGCAGCCTAAAAAAAGCTGTGTGGCTCTCTCTGATACCGATTGCTGCAGTTGACAACACCACAGGAGAGCGGCGTTGTGATGCATTTGCTTAATAATAATAGGCGAATATAAAATGAGCAGAGGTGCGCTGCTTAATGTCTTTGTACCATGCCTGAACTGGTTTCTGTATCCGTCAGGGCCGGCGGCGTTGCATTGTGGGTAATATGAAAAATCGCGGAACCCTCTATAGCTCTCGCACCCACTTTCCCACTTTCTCTCTTACACTCTTTCGCGTTCTCTATTTCTCTCGCTCTCTCTATCTCTCTCTCTCTCTCTCTCTCTCTTGCTCCGTCAGGTGCTCTCTTTCCCTCTCTATGTCTCTCCCTCTCTTTCTATCCTTCACTCTAGCTCTCGCACTCACTTTCTCACTCTCTCTCTCTTACACTCTTTCGCTCTCTCTCGTTCTCTGTGTGTGTGTGTGTCTCTCTCTCTTTGCCTCTCTCTATCTCTCTTGTTCCCTCGCGTGCTCTCTTTCCCACTGTCTCTCCCCTTTTTTCTCTCCTTCACTCTAGCTCTTGCACTCACTTTCTGACTCTCTCTCTCTCTCTCTCTCTCTCTCTCTTGCTCCCTAGCGTGCTCTCTTTCCCTCTCTGTCTCTCCCTCTTTTCTCTCCTTCACTCTAGCACTCGCACTCACTTTTTCTTGTAACGCCGTTATTTGCGTTATAATGTTAGTGAAGGTTTGTTAAGTCAAAGCCATAGACAAGAGGAAGCCAGATTTTATACCATGACTCAACGTTTAATGCGGATTCGAATAGTTAGAGCAGTCGCAGTCGCTGTAGGCGCGATCGTGCCTGTTTGTGCTTGGTTGTGGAGCAGTTCTCCCCGATTCTTCCCGGCTCCCGGCTTTTATAGCCACAGGCACGACCCCGACCCACGCATGGATTCTGCGTCGTACACACTACCGTGACATTTGGCCGTGGAGATGATTGAGTTTTAACCAGGCACTGCAGATGCGGATAATCCAGTTATGACACGGATACTCTAGTTAATTCTGTTACTTGGTTTCTTTGTGCACGTTCCCAAGTTAGAGTGCCGGTTAATCACATTCCGACGCCATCCCTCACGACTCCCAATTGAAGTCGTGGCGCGTATGTAACGCCGTTATTTGCGCTACAATGTTTGTGAAGGGTACAATGTCTGTGAAGGTTTGTTGAGCCAAAAGCATAGATAAGAAGAAGCCAGATTTCGTACCATGATTCGTCTTTAATATCGTTTTACGTTAACAGAACAATCGCGTGGTCGTGCTCGTGCGTGCCTGGTTGGGGAGCGAATTCACAGAGCCTCTCCCGCTCCCTGTTTTTATAGCAACAAGCACGCCCGCGACCCACGCATGCGTCGTTCGCACATCCGCAACCCATGGCTTCGATGGTGCCTGGGGACCACGGTCTCTTTTCTGTTATTACGACAGAGATGAATGAGTTATTGGTTGACGCCGGAGATATTACTATTCCGATTATGAATAGGACCACTCTAGTCAGCTTTATTACCTCGTTTGCCCTCTGCGTGTTCATAATCGTCAGAAGCCATATATTCGCAATTGTCAGTGACCGATCTACTAAGTTCGTGAGTGTAGATGAGGGGGAGGGGAAGGCAATCGTCACCCCACCCGATCGTGGTAGTGAGCTAGCGAGCCACCGTCCTTGTACAGGCCACAGGCACTTGGAACGTTTCAATAATAAAACGATGGTAATAAATATAGTAATAGCTCTTTATACTTGTATGTTCGTGCAGAGCGGCTTGCGTGCGGTGTACATACTTGTAGAGAACCCAGGGCTGCACTCCCCCTGTCTATTTTCTACCCCCCCTTTTCAAGGCCATTCCCCCATCTGACCACCACTTCCTGTTTTGACACTGTTTGCCGGCATATCCGCCCACCCGCGTCTCACACGCCGCACACGCACATCGCATATCGAGGCACACGCGTGCAACACAAAACCCGAGGTTCCTATAGATCACGGCACCAGATGTGACCTCGTACTTCGCGGGTGTGGGGAAAAGGCCGTAGGAGTGTGGAGTAGCAACAGCGTGAGACAAGAAGCAAACACGAACTAGTAACGTAACGTACCACAAACAGTTATATTGTTCATAATGCAACAGTGAGTAAAGAGCAGAAGCGTAAAGACGAGTGTGTACAACTAAGCGTAGGTGATAGTCAAACAAATGGAAAGAGAGTGCTTCCTGCTCCCTGTCGAGGCGCTCTTAAATATAGCCGAACTTGTTGTTCGACTTCCCCGATCACGACGTGCGCCGGCTGCGGGTTATAATATATTATCCCGCACTCCGGCCTCTCTGTTGACGTCATTAGCTACCTTATTGCTTTCATTGTTATTGCTATCCACGCTGCATCGCGCGCACCGAATATCTCGTATATTTCCCGCTAGCTCGTCGCCAACGCGACCCGCACGGCGTCACGCCTGAACTGACAGTAATTAATTATAATATATTATATATTATATATATTATTATTATATATTATAATCCATGGGCGTAAATCCCGTGGGGGGATGGGGGGGATGCATCCCCCGCTCTTGAGGAGGGGGATGGCCTGTACAAATATCCCCCCCTGAGATTAAAAAAAAAACTCTTCCTCCGTGCCCCACTTGAAAGTTCAGCCTAATTATGATATATTTGGAGGAGCATGGGCAGACCAAATATTCATTACTGCAGGGGCGTGTACAGGGGGGGGAGGGGTCCAGGTGATCCGGACCCCTCCCTGATCGCGCAGAAAACCCATCTGAGGGGCGTAATTTCAAAAATTTCGGCGGGAGGTCCCCCCGCACGACCCCCCTCGCGCGTTATCATCCCCCCCCACTCCTCCGTACGATTTACGCCGCTGTTAAATCTCTATATTATATACTCCTTCCTTGTGTTGTTATTATTATTATTATATATATATATATATATGCATTATAATCAGGAGTTAATGAAACAATTTGTCTTCATAACTCCTGATATAATATGTATTTATTATTATCAGGAGTTAATACTCCTGTTAATATGTAACTATAAGTGCGCTTTCAACTCCCGTTACAGGTTCTCGGTTTGACATGTGCGAGGTAGTCGCCTTAAAGGGTAGTGTCAGGTTGTTGTGTCGACAGATAACAGAAATACAGTATTATGAAAGTCTACTCCCTCGTGCGTCTATTCAGCTCAATCAGGACACAATACACACTCTACGAAACTACACAGATATGCTACATACACACAGAAATCGTAACCGACTATCAGTAACCTCGTACCGTAAGACGTGGATCGCGAAGTAGCTCGGCAGGGGTGAGAGGTGGAAGTTGAAGGTAGAAGGGGAAGATGGCAAGGAAAAGTATAGAAGGAATAGGATCAGGAGCGGGGGAAAACCTGGACCGTGTTGCGGAAAGGATGAGAGCCGAGTCCGCTTGTCCCTGCGCATTTGCTGTCAACAAGCCCATAAAGTTATCTAATTGGGCCGAGCATCGCACGCGAGCGCCACGTATTAATGGTGTTATATTGGTGGCCTCCACCGTGCGGCGAGGCTGAAGCAGACCCCCGGGAAATTACGAATGTAGGCGCTAAGTGTGGAGAAGCCGTCGCTTCCCTACACTACTAGCTGTAACCCGCGATAAGCGCGGGCTAGCTTAGTGACTGTGATGCATGTGTTCGCACGCACAGCACGCACGACACCCGCACAGCTTTGAATAGCCGGAAATGTGAAATACGTGATCCACGACCGGCCACCGATCCGATATCTGCTCTGATCAAATTCAACTTGTACATCTCATATCGAAAACTATGCCAAAATAGCTACTGAACATTCGTTCGCAGACGTTCGTTCGCAGAGTTCACAGACGTTTGCAAGGCAAATATATAGCGCCCCCTATTTTCAGGCAAACGTTTACCTTTTTTGTTTTTTTGTTTTTTTAAGCCTCTTTTTACGGTTTTCAACCGAGTATAGTTTAGAACCCGTCCCGTGTATTCATCGATCTGTTCTGTGAATTTGGCGCTATTTGGATCCAAACTGACGGAGCCTTTCATTAACATACATACAAACATACATACATGCATACAACATTCGCCAAATTATAGTAAGAAGAAGATTATAGTAAGATATACAGAGTCACGTTCTGGCGGCCACGCATGCTCATCGCTTATTAGTCAATCGAGGTGGCACGTCACGAGCACGTTCCCAAGCGTGACCAATAGCTGTGCTGAGCGCGTCTAGACAGCGCATGGAGTGCGGCTGTTTCTCGCTCCGGGCAGCTAGTTGGCAACGAGCGATAACAGCACGAACAACTGCGCTAGTATAGTTTTGTGTGGAGGTCAGACACGACCTACTCGCGTATACTCTGTAACTGCCCGTTGAGTGAGCTACCAGTTGTCTACTAAGACGAGAAGATGCGCACTGACGCTGGCAGAACGATCTCACGTACATGTTGTTAGCTTTAATAAATAAAAAAAAACGAAGAAAAAGAAAAAGAATCGAAGAGACGGATCAAGGATAGTTTGGTACCTCCGCGATATGTTTTCGCATATGTGCTACACTTACATGTGGTGCTAAACTAGGCTTGGACCGAGAAGATGGACAACCAGCGACTATTGATTCGCAGCATACTGCGAGCGACTGTGACGTTCAGAATGGAGTGTTGTGCCCGCACACGAGCATTGCGTATGGCAATACCTACGAACACTGATGCTGCGGCTATATTATGGCACAGAATCTGAGCCAGCACATGGATTTCTACAACTTGGCTATCACGACGAAGCAAAGAAGAGAAGAATGCGATCACGTACACGAACTGATCATATAGCAGCTGCTGATATATCCGCTTGATAACAAGACTATACCGCCAGCGAGCAAATAAGCAAGCTAGCATTTAGATACGAGAGCAAGACCGCAAGAGAGGAACAGCACTGCAGTATTATGAGTATATATAATATTAGGGGTGAGTGAAATAAACCTTCACCTTCAACCTTTACCTTCAACCTACCGTTTCACGTATGTAAAGTGGAGTATTAAAGTTTACAGTACCGGTAAAAAAGTACTAACGGTACTAAATGTATCGTCAAATTCTTACCTGATGAGATTCATTGTTTCTAACTAGTTAAAAATCCAAAAACCTGGACGATTTGACATTATGATTCTAGCATTAAATTAATTGCTTGCTATGGGCTATATGTATGAGTCACGAGTGTATGTTTACATCGAACAATATAATAAAATAGGAAGTATAATGCTGCAATTTAACCATAAAAAGTGAACGGAATTACTTACATTTTGTAGTAATTTTTTTACTTTTTATTATTTATGGTGACGTAATCACGTTCAACTATTTTGCTAACGCATCGATAGAGCAGCTGCTCGATCGCATAGTATCGCATCGATAGAGCAGCTGCTCTATCTTCATAATCATGCAGACATCGGTATTCGAGTAATTAAGATGAACTAGGTGGGTAAAAACTCTGACGCGGCTAACACAAAGAAATTCCAAGGACTCACTGGACACCAGCACAGAGAAAACATAATGCAAAGAGCAAATTTCTCTAAAACGCTGGCATACGGTAACGCTGAACTATATCGATGTTTTTTTCAATTTTGGGCGTATACATAGCGTATTCATAACGAGTTGGACGTATACTTAACGTATTAGTAACGTATATAAAACGTTTCGATAATTTATAGATAACTTATACCAACGAATGCTTAGCGTGTTGCCGGCGTTCACAACTTATGCCCAACGATTGTCTAACTTATGCATAGCGCGCGGCAGCGTATCGCCGACGATCACGTGTCGTAGCCTATAAAAAGGCTCCCGCTCGACGATTCAAATCATAACCGCACTAGACATCGCAGTATCAACATCACCGTCGCAGTATCAACATGCCATG
>NW_014578493.1:5262-9817 GCF_000485595.1 Priapulus caudatus
GTGGTTGAGGGAATGTATTTGTGGTTGAGGGAATGTATCTATGCATATATAGACGCACATGATCGTGCGTTTGATATGCTCTTGAGATGGTTCGACATGCTCACTGGTTGTTGGCAGGCAATGGTGACACCATACTACTTTATACACAGCTTTGTGCTAGTACGGAAGCACGAATTTTATAATACGCTGGCACTGTTTAGTTTACAGATTCGCCACCTCGCGAATACGCATTATTAGACTAAGATAGGTTTCCCCTAGAGCAGTAATGTGCTGGAAATGTTTCATTCACAATGCTACGTATGCGGGTGTCATATGCTGTCGCATGTGAATGATTGTCTACACACGTGTGGAGATTCACAGTGGCGCCACCACGTGCAATAGGTGGCTCCCTCAAGTGGCACTACACTCGCACCAGCGCCATCTATATTATGCACAATCAGTGGCCCACTAATGCGTCGTGTAAGCATTCAACTGCATCACCCGGCCCCATCCGGAGCGACTACTTACCTTCTACCCATAGTGAATTGATGTCTGTCTCCATTCGTGCGGACTTGAGTCCTACGCAGAATGTCGACAGTAAAAGTAGTCCCACAAATAACACTTTGCCTGCGTGCTGATGTATGAAACATCCAAGCTGGTATAGATGTCGCTGCATGTGCATGCGCACCCATAGCGCTGGGTTGTTACCATCTGCCCTGCCCTGAAATGGCAATGAAGGTGATTAGAGCAAAACATATCAAACTGGGCAAACAAGTCCCTGTAATAAATGGAAACCGAAAAGCTAAGCCATTATAATTAGGAGTTTATCCATAAATTTTATAGCGTTAGAAGTGTCGTGATTTTTTCAAGTACGTTACTCATCTCACCAATAAAAATAGTGCCATTTCAGTTTATTTGGTGGCTATAAAACAAAAAATTCAAAGTAGGATTGAAAAAATCTTTACGTAATCTAGACAGCATTAACTCAGAGACCAATTTTACATAAGATTTACTTCCAAATATGTGACATGTCCACATTCCAAACATATGGCATAATAATAGTACGGTGTATTTTGTTAGGGTATATGTATTCCTAGATAAAAATCAAGAATATATATATATATATTTCTTCGTTCACCGCCCGTGGTCGTCGTCACAGCCATGCAGTGAAAAAAAGCGAACATTGATGGACCCATTACGATGATTCTCCCGCGGCATTCCGTCGTCACACCGTGC
This sequence comes from Priapulus caudatus, assembly GCF_000485595.1. Lineage (NCBI taxonomy): Eukaryota > Metazoa > Priapulida > Priapulimorpha > Priapulimorphida > Priapulidae > Priapulus > Priapulus caudatus. The sequence continues at coordinate 6,478 of NW_014578493.1, forward strand.
TAACGACCCCGACTCCCCTCATGACCAGCGCTAGCTCGATGTCCACCCAGCAGGGAATACTCGCTGCGCTGCTATAGCCACCTCCAGCGGGAGCGCCTGCACGCCCTCACACACGCTAGTACAACAAACACGTCCAATTACCACCGCTCGGCGGACATGCTTGTTTTCGCAGCGCCTGCAAATGTAACAGGTCGCGGCCGCCGCTGACACAACAACGGCGTCCTGAAGCATCTGTCAGCTTCCTTCCGGTCCGCACCGCCGGCAGGCCTTCCTGTCTTCCCTGGCTCTCCTTCCCGGTTAGCTGTACTGGTTTTCCCCTGTACTTCCTGCTAACCTTCCGTTCTGCCTTGTACTGATTACTTGTCTTCCTTTGCTTCCCGTCGATTTACGGCTAGACTTCCTTCCGTTCTATTTGTTCTTCCTGTATTCCTTCCACTTCCTGTCAACCCTCCTGCATTCCGTCTATTCCCCGCGAACCGTCCTACCTTCTTTCCATTTCCTATCAACCTTCCCCCTTCCCTCTATTCGCAGCCAACCCTCTTTCTTCATTTTATTTCCTGCTAAACGACCTGCGTTTCTTCTATTACCTGCGAGGCCTCTTGCCTTTATTTCATTTCCTTCCAACCGTCCCGCGTTTCCTCTGCTCCCTTCTAACCTTGCCGTAGCAAGATCTCATCCGCACCACCGAACAGCCTCAGTATCGGTCTCTACCTGCACACGCCAGGTGTCGCTTCAGTCAGGAAGCCACACGTGTCAGTGCGAGCCATAGAAATAGATAGATAACCTAGAATGCTGGTTATCTATCTATTTCTATGGTGCGAGCAGTGGTGCGCACACCGTCACTATCCTGACATCGTGCGCTCCTGTCATTCCGGCGGGTGCGCCCCTCTCCGCCATCCAAAACAACACAAAGAGCGTCTGTCGTCCCTTTCCTCCTCACCGTCCCCCTCCTCCTTCTTCTCCTCCTCTTCCCTCTCCTCCTCCTCACCGTCCCCCCCCTCCTCCTCCTCCTCCTCCTTCTTCTTCTTCTTCTTCTCCTCCTTCTTCTCCTCCTCTTCCCTCTCCTCCTCCTCACCGTCCCCCTCCTCCTCCTCCTTCTCCTCCTCCTCCTTTTTCTCCTCCTCTTCTCCTCCTCACCGTCCTCCTCTTCACCGTCCTCCCCCACCTCCCCCTCCTCCTTCTCCTCCTCCTCCTCATCCTTCTCCCCCATTCGCAAAATTCCAGAGCGAACTTTTGCGACTACGCGCGTGTGTTGCTCGACTGTCGCAGTACAAGGGCGATGAGATATATACTGAGGGCGGTGGGACAGCAACGCGGGCCAGTGGAAGAAGCCAGATCGGTCCTCGCGCCGGTCTCCTCTCTCTCACGGCGCCTTAAACCATTCGCATCCGCCACAGCGCCCGCCGCCGCCACCTCGCCGATGCCGCTTATGAAACCATATCACGCCGACCCCCCTCTCTATATCTCCCTCCCCGATTACATCTCCTCTCTATATATCGCCTCCATCTTCGCTTGCCACCGCTGGCAACACTTTCTCCAGGGGGTGGCGGCGGCGGCGGCGGCGGTGGTGGTGGTGTGTGTGGGGGGGGGGGTGCGCTGCGGCGGTGCGCGGGTGGGTACGTGCAGCGAGGATTGCTAGCTGGGTTACAGCAGGAAGCGGGGTCTGCTGTAGCAACATCGGCAGCAGCAGCGGCAGCAGCGGCGGCAGCAGCGGCAGCAGCGGCAACAGCCCGGTGGCCTGGTGGGTGCGCAACATGTGCGGAGCTCTCATGTTACCCGCCGACCCTGTCCGACACGCTGGGACAAGTCAACTAGGTGTGCGTGCGTGCGTGCGTGCGTGCGTGCGTGCGTGCGAGCGAGCGTGCGTGCGTTTGCAGAGTGAAAGAGGAGAATTCATCATTGCACTGCATGCTCTATAGGTACGCGCACGTCTAGCCACCCATCTCACATCATTGACTTGTGCCGACGTCGCGTCGCCGGAAGGAACACCACATCACAGGAAACGAGTGACCGTGCGGACACCACACCACAGGGACTGAGTGACCGTGGAGACACTGCACCACAAGGACCGAGTGACCATGCGGTAACCGCATGCACCACAGGGACTGAGTGACCGTGGAGACACTGCACCACAAGGACCGAGTGACCATGCGGTAACCGCATGCACCACAGGGACTGAGTGACCGTGGGGACACCGCACCACAGGGACTGAGTGCCCGTGGGGACACCACACCACAGAGACTGAGTGACCGTGGGGACACTGCACCACAGGGACCGGGTGACCGTGGGGATACCACACCACAGGGACTGGGTGACCGTGCGAACACCACACCACAGGCACCGGGTGCCCGTGGGGACACTACACCACAGGGACCGAGTGACCATGGGGGCACCGCACCACAGGGACCGAGTGCCCGTGGGGACATCGCACCATAGACTGAGTGCCCGTGGGGACACCACACCACAGGGACCGAGTGACCGTGGGGACATCACACCATAGACTGAGTGCCCGTGGGGATACCACACCACAGGGACTGAGTGCCCGTGGGATACCGCAATATCGGCATTCATTGCATCGGTGCCCGTACATTTGAGTCGGATGTCTGCTCGAATGCGGATCAGGAAGGGATGCCGTGGAATCCGCCTGCGAAGCCGTCCAGCTTCGCTACAATCCCGCGAAAATCCAGCGCAAAGCTGCGCCCGTGAGCTGTGCAAATAAACAGCCACACAAACAACTATGGCAAGACGGCCGGAGTAAACAAACACGGGGCAGGAAGCACCGAGCTCGTGACTGACAGCTGGTGAGCGGAGGAGGCTGAGCAGGGAGAGAGAGAGAGAGAGAAGGAAGCCAGAGAATCCCACGCACGCGCGCGCGACGGATGCTGCACGGGCAATGGCATGCATGCTATGCGAGAGAGGATGCGAGGAGGCTGAACGATGACACGAAACATCCATGGCTGGATGAAGCCGTACAAAAGATAATAGCGTGGGGGGCGAGGTGACTGACGGAGTCACAAATACAGTTCTGCAAAGACCGGTCTGTTTCTACTGCTTACGCCCACCGCCACAACCAACTGGGCAACAGCTGGTTAGTACTGACCGTGTCCATGGTTACTAACTAGCAGCAGCATTGCGGTGCTCGTCTCCATGGCTACTAACAAGCATCAGTAACCGTCTCCATGGCGACTAACCAGCAGCAGCGACCGTCTCCATGGCGACTGACCAGCAGCAGCGACCGTCTCCATGGCGACTGACCAGCAGCAGCGACCGTCTCCATGGTGACGACCCAGCAGCAGCGACCGTCTCCATGGTGACGACCCAGCAGCAGCGACCGTCTCCA
>NW_014578493.1:10269-11460 GCF_000485595.1 Priapulus caudatus
TATATATTATATATATAGGAATATATAGGTCAATTTACATAACATAACCTAAAACCATTTTTTGCGTTGTGTGATTATCCCAGGTTACCTTACATGATTTCCTATCAACATAAAAGCAGCGGGTTGCTACATACACACATGCACGCACGCACGCACGCACGCACACACGCACATATATGTGCGCGCGTGCATGCGTGCGTGCGCGCGCGCGCGTGTGTGTATACATACAATACACACAGAAGCAATAAAGCGAACACTGGCAATATTTCGACATCATTTACATTTGCACAAAGCCATGCAGCTGTGTATGGGAAAAGTCATGTTGTATGTTTCCACAGAGTAAGCAAACACAGAGGCTCTGTAGCTATTATGCCTTCAGGGCAGCAACTGCTCCCACTGCCGCCGCGCTCTCACCCTGCCCCCGCGCGCGCGCTATACCGCCGTTACCACCTCACATCAAAAGTCTATCTGATGAGTGGCTCGCGCTCGCGAGGGGAATTCAAGGCTCTGCACTGAATCGTACACGTACTCGAGTTTTAGAAATTGCACGACGGCAGCATCAGCAGCAGCAGCGGAGTCTGTCTCTATACAGCGACCCGGCGACCGGGCGATGAATGATGTCATGATATTCGGCAGCGGATGCTGAGTGATTCAAGCACACTGCACATGCGGTACGAGCACCCGCGCGCACCCACACACTCGCACGCACGCACGCACGCACGCGTACGCACGCACGCAGACGCACACACACATGCACGCACGCGCGACGCACGTAAGCACGGACACGTACACAAGCACGCACGCACGCACGCCCGTGCCGGGACGCGCAGCACGCACGCACGTTAGCCGGTATACGTTGCTGCGTGTCGCTGCCTTGATAGTATATAACATTACACGGCCGAGCCTGTGCCCTCCAGCAACGCCCGTCAGTCGCTCTCAGCGCTCATTCTTACACTCAGTCTTATCTACCCATCTCTCTCTCTCTCTCTCTCTTCCAACAAAGCGCCATGCAGCACGTCCTCAGAACGGCAAACCTAATTGTGCTGCGATTGTTGGCCTTTCACGGACATGGGGCGGCGGAGGCGGAGGCGGCGACGGCGGCAGCGGCGGCGGCATCTGCTAGCGAAATTAAGGTCAGACTCTTTCGAATCGCGCCAACTCTCAGGTTCATTAATGGGGAAATTCGCTCGC
>NW_014578493.1:11470-14207 GCF_000485595.1 Priapulus caudatus
CGATTCGAAAGAGTCTGACCTTAATTCCGCTAGCAGATGCCGCCGCCGCTGCCGCCGTCGCCGCCTCCGCCTCCGCCGCCCCATGTCCGTGAAAGGCCAACAATCGCAGCACAATTAGGTTTGCCGTTCTGAGGACGTGCTGCATGGCGCTTTGTTGGAAGAGAGAGAGAGAGAGAGACGGGTAGATAAGACTGAGTGTAAGAATGAGCGCTGAGAGCGACTGACGGGCGTAGCTGGAGGGCACAGGCTCGGCCGTGTAATGTTATATACTATCAAGGCAGCGACACGCAGCAACGTATACCGGCTAACGTGCGTGCGTGCTGCGCGTCCCGGCACGGGCGTGCGTGCGTGCGTGCTTGTGTACGTGTCCGTGCTTACGTGCGTCGCGCGTGCGTGCATGTGGGTGGGCGTCTGCGTGCGAGCGAGCGTGCGTGCGTGCGTTCGCAAACGTTCAGAGGCATGAGTGAAAGAGGAGAATTCATCATTGCGCTGCATGATCTACGCATGATGAGGTACGCGCACGTCTAGCCACCCATCTCACATCATTGACTTGTGCCGACGTCGCGTCGCCGGAAGGAACACCACATCACAGGAAACGAGTGACCGTGGGGACACCACACCACTGAGACTGAGTGACCGTGCAGACACTGCACCACAGGGACCGGGTGACCGTGGGGACACCACACCACAGAGACTGAGTGCCCGTGGGGACACCGCACCACAGGGACTGAGTGCCCGTGGGGACACTACAGGGACTGAGTGACCGTGGGGACACCACACCACAGAGACTGAGTGACCGTGGGAACACTGCACCACAGGGACCGGGTGACCGTGGGAACACTGCACCACAGGGACCGAGTGACCGTGGGGACACCGCACCACAGGGACTGAGTGCCCGTGGGGACACCGCACCACAGGGACTGAGTGCCCGTGGGGACACCGCACCACAGGGACCGAGTGATCGTGGGATACCGCAATATCGGCATTCATTGCATCGGTGCCTGTACATTTGAGTCGGATGTCTGCTCGGATGCGGATCAGGAAGGGATGCCGTGGAATCCGCCAGTGAAGCCGTCCAGCTTCGCTACAATCCCGCGAAAATCCAGCGCAAAGCTGCGCCCGTGAGCTGTGCAAATAAACAGCCACACAAACAACTATGGCAAGACGGCCGGAGTAAACAAACACGGGGCAGGAAGCACCGAGCTCGTGACTGACAGCTGGTGAGCGGAGGAGGCTGAGCAGGGAGAGAGAGAGAGAGAGAAGGAAGCCAGAGAATCCCACGCACGCGCGCGCGACGGATGCTGCCCGGGCAATGGCATGCATGCTATGCGAGAGAGGATGCGAGGAGGCTGAACGATGACACGAAACATTCATCTCTGGATGAAGCCGTACAACGCAAAAGATAATAGCGTGGGAGGCGAGGTGACTGACGGAGTCACAAATACAGTTCTGCAAAGACCGGTCTATAATTTCTACTGCTTACACCCACCGCCACAACCAACTGGGCAACAGCTGGTTAGTGCTGACCGTGTCCATGGTTACTAACTAGCAGCAGCATTGCCGTGCTCGTCTCCATGGCTACTAACAAGCATCAGCAACCGTCTCCATGGCGACTGACTAGCAGCAGCGACCGTCTCCATGGCGACTGACCAGCAGCAGCGACCGTCTCCATGGCGACTAACCAGCAGCGCTGCAGCAGCGACCGTCTCCATGGCGACTACCCAGCAGCAGTGACCGTCTCCATGGCGACTACCCAGCAGCAGCGACCGTCTCCATGGCGACTAACCAGCAGCATTGACCGTTTCCATGGCGACAAGGAAGCAGCGACTGCCTCCATGGCGACCACCCAGCATTAGCGACCGTCTCCATGGCGAGCAACCGCGGCCGTCACCGCACGCCGAGGCATTCGCTATAGAGCTTGTTTTTCCAGCGCTGACTTCCCCCCATCGCACGACGCCGCCGCTCAACGCGCATCGCGAATTCAAATGCTAATTGCTACACGGGGATGTGGGTGCTTTTGTTGCTAGCGCGGCCCATCGCGCGCGCTACGCTCCGCATGCAAAAACCTCTGCCGCCGCCGCCGCCGCCGCGGTGCGCGGGAGCCTCGGCGAACGCTGTGTGAAGTGGCAGCGCCTGAATAGCGCCGCCCGACACTGTACAACAATGCGCCACACTGACGGACGTTGCCAGCGGCTGCTGCTGCTGCTACTGCTGCGACGACCGCTGCTGTCTGCACAGCTATCTCATTCTCGGCCTCTACCCGCGGACGGGCGCGCCCGCACCGCGCGCCTCGCTGCGCCCGCCGCCTGGCGCTGACGCTAGCAGGGTACGGCCGCGACGGAGCGCTGTGTGAGGCAATGCGAGATCTCACGTCTGTCGCTCTCTCTCTCTCTCTCTCTCTCTCTCTCTCTCTCTCTCTCTTGCTCTTCCCCCTCTCTCTCTCTCTCTCTCTCTCTCTCTCCCTCTCTCTCTCTCTCTCTCTCTCTCTTGCTCTTCCCCTCTCTCTCTCTCTCTTCCTTACGTTCTCTCTCTTACTTCCTCTCTCTCTTGCTCTTAATTCTCTCGATCTCTCCTGCGATCGCTCTGTCTCTCTCTCTCTCTCTCTCTCGTTCTCTCTCTCTCTCCCCCACCCCATTCGCACTTTCTCCTTCTCTCTTCCCTCTCTCTTTTTCTCTCTACATCATTTTTACTCGGCTTACATATATATTTCTCTGTTTGTCTCTCTGCCTGTTGCTCT
>NW_014578493.1:21096-27652 GCF_000485595.1 Priapulus caudatus
TACATACATACATGCATATCACGCACAAATATACCTGAAGTTATATACCCCTATTGAAATGTTTTTACATATTTCCACTATTATATACATGCATGCATATATTATATATACACATATATATTTTCATTACATTTTAACCATTGCGACGACACAGTACTAGAGTGTGAACAGCGTTACGCAGCAAAGTGCATATTTTACACACAAGTGATGGCCAGAGTTGTTATGCTAGACAAGTGATGGACGACTATTTCCCTGATGGACGCATGTGTATTATGATCCTACACTTTCCTACGCTAGAGAGCTAGGCAGCAGCTAGAGACTACAGGCTGTGATCACATACGCATAATTTCCTACGCGGATTTCTAACAACTGCACAATAAAAATATTTGATCCAATATAAAACCTGGTTATATCATTTCATCTAAATCGATATGCCTTTAATAGCACACAATATTTTCAGTATGAATATAAATAGCCATATAAATTAATAGACTGATGGAAAGAAAGATTGATAATTTGCTAATGAGGTTTCGATTTCTAAATATATCAGTATTAACTTTTGTATATTATAATTACTAAAATTTACTGAATGCCCCCGTTTATAAATACACTCTTTGTAATCAACATTACCCTAGTGACGTTTGTCTAAATATAATAATGAAACCAGAGTGTACAGCCAAATATTTGACAGCCAATAATAAAATAAAATAGGTTATATTATGTGATATTATTTAATACAGAATATTAATTACTGCCAACACTCAGAGGGCCAACAAAAATTCACCAACCCGCGGACGTGAAAGCTTACAATACCGCCTAAGTTTCCGAAGAGAAATACAAATGAATATCCAATATTTTGCGTAGATATACGTGCGCGCATATTTCTCTGGTATGCCCTGTGCAGTGACACGCTTGTCGGCCACATGTATGTCGGGCGGCAGGCCAGCGGTGGGTATAGAGAATGTAGCGACGCTATATAGTAATACACACAGCGCATCCGCAATATGCTACACAGTATCACAAAGTCGAGCGAGTGTTACGTAAGCGGACGCATTCGCGTCGCAGTGACACATTCCGACAGACGAAGGCAGGATCGGTCACCGCTGGCGACCGCTGGTCAGAGCGGGGTAACCACAATATCGGCTGCCACGTACCTTCTCGATCTCCGATAAACCCACTTTGGCATTTGACCAGCTAGTTCGTGTCAAGAGATCAGAATCCGTGTAAATCTGGAACGCGTCCGTGCGGGTTGGCACCGTTGTCGAACCCTGAAAGCAGGAAAAACCGTGTGTATGGAATTTCCCATGGAGACCAAACAACATGGTGGCGAGCGTTAACGCAACACTGTAATGCAGCTGCCTGAGCGAAGTCACTTTCCCGGAAATACGGCGCTAGCGCACTGGAGATCGGCCGCTCTCACTAACCTGTGATGTTCTGAAAGCTGGATTAGACCAGCTCTCCATCGTTTTGCACACATAAAGGGCGTAAAATCACATGAAAACCACCAGAAAGTATCCCTGGATCACAACTACGAGTCACAGGCTGATGCATTTTTCTGCTACTGCAGTAGCGAGTCAAGCCCCGCCCCGCGGATGACGTTGCACGGCGCCTCGCGCCGCGATTGGTCGGCAGCGCTAACCCTGAAACATGAGCGAGTGTTGAGTTGGGGCATGCGGACCACACACAGACCGGCGTGTTGGGAAATAATAAATTACACAGGCCGGCTAAAAGTAGGACTTGTCAAATTATAGCTATATACCACGTCAATGCGTCTGCCAACTGCGCTCGTTTTCAATCTTATCCAACCGACTCGGTTACATGCCTCTATCAGCGAAGTCGCAGCAGGGAAAGATAAATTGACTTGAAAGGCTGTGAAATGTCCAGACGAAGTCATATGGTGGTGGTCGTGAAGGCCTGTAATCATGCAGGACCGCGGGAGTGACTACGCTACCTAATCCCGAACCGCCGCTTTTCACGCCTAGAACAATAAACAAGCGACGAAAAAGCAGCATCGTTGTCCTTTTTTTCGGTTTCTGTTATTCCACGAAAAAATCGCGCGCGCGTGTTTGTGCGCGCGGGCGTTGGAGATTCCGAAATGGGCTCCTTCGCTACAGTTCAATCGGCACCGTGCCCGTACGAAGCAGGAAAATACTCGCCAAACAAAAACAACAATAACAACAAAAACCTACAATTAACTACAGCAGAGTGCGGGGGTTGATAGAGCCGCGAACACTTTTTCAGTGCATTTTCTGCTACGGAACATTCTACGTAAATTATTCGCATATGAACACGAATCGAATTAATCATCAATTATGACGATGTAAACGATACGTGACTTGGTTTCTCAATCAATGCAGTATAATTCGAAAACATGGCGTTCGATGGATTCCCATTAGAAGCTACTACGGGGAAACGTTGCGTAGAGTGGGCTGGCGGTGGCGGTGGTGGCGGTGGGGGTGGTAGGGGGTGAATTCGCTGCATCGCGGCTTGACATTCCTGCGTTAATAATGTGAAATGTACATCATGGGGCTATCATGTACATCATGTACAGCTCGCGTCGTCTTGCGTCTCGCTCTCGTCGCCACATTTTTTGCCGCTGCCACCCTTCCTAGTGATGTAAAGATACACGATCTTCATCTCATCTGCTCTCTCTCTTAACTATGTATTTCCTCTCTCATCATCTTCTGCTCTTTCTCTCATCTTCTCTCTCTCCGGCCTTTGTTCTTATTTTTTCTTTGTAAAATTCTCTCTCTCTGCTCATTTCGTCTTCTACTCTCTTCTCTCATCTCTCTCTTCTCAGCTTCTCTCTCTCTCTTCTCTCTCTCTCTCTCTCTCTCTTCTCTCCTCGCTCTTCTCTCTCTTCTCTCTCTCTCTCTCTCTCTCTCGTCTCTTGTCTCTCTTCTCTCTCTTCTCTCTCTCTTCTCTCTCTCTCTCGTCTCTCTCTCTCTCTCTCTCGCTATTCTGCTTCCCGACGTCAAGGACACTGCACGTTATTCCGAGTTTTGTTGTACGAATGTAAATAATATATATATATAATATTATATATATATATATATATATATATACGTGTTTGTATTAGTCGTAAGAGATTAGATGAGGAAAAACGAAGCAAAGAAGAGGAGGGCCCGGAAGATATAGGTAAAGAAAGCTGACAGAGAGAGAGAGAGAGAGAGAGAGAGAGAGAGAGAGAGAGAGAGAGAGCGCGCGCGAGAGAGAGAGAGAGAGAGCGAGCGCGCGCAGAGAGCCTTGCTCGGCTGCGGTTTCGCGTCTTGGGTGGCCCGAGCGTCAACCAGCGAGCAGCCCCGCACGTTGCGCCCTCTGGTGCGACATCGCAGAACACACGGACGGGTATTATCTTGTGGGTTCATCGCTATCTGCAGCCGAAATCTACGTATGCGTGCTGTACATGTTTCTCTCAATGCTATGCTCCGCCCAGTGTGTGCGCGCTGATGTGCGCGTACACGCACGAGCACACGCACGCCTCCACTCCCAAACCTGATTGAATTTAATGACGGCAAGTACTGGTGACGCCGCAATAATCGCTGTGTATTATTTTACTTTTGGCATAGTGATCGCCTCGGACAGCAGGACCGGTATCGTCGTGTACATGCATGATTGTAGTAAGCTACGCGCTGAGGCATGCACGCCCCATCGTAAAACACCGCGCGTTCACACAACAATGTGCCGCATTTCATTGAATGCGTTGGAATGTTTTCCCGTAACGGTTATACGTTGTTTTCTTGACACATGCGTGTGTTATGTGTATTATGTGTATTATGTGTATTATGTGTATTATTTGTATTATTTGTATTACATGTATTATGTGTATTATGTGCGGATGCGCAATTTTCGCGTGCGTGCGTGGCTGTACGTGCGTGCGAGCGCGCGCGTGCGTGCACGTGCGTACGTTTGCGTTCGGATATTCGTCTACTTCTTGCGTTCGTTCGCTTGTTCGTATACGCGCGCGCAGTTACGGGTGCCTTACGCAGTACGTGCGCCTGAGCGAGTGCCTACCTGCGAATATTTACCTATAATATGTGCCGATGCATATTTGTGTGCATGAACGAACAATACAACTATGTATTCACGCATTGCAAGTATGCAAGCATGTAGATGCATTTAAATGTAACGAGCAACCCGTTTTTCAGTTCTTAAAACAAGGTGACGAGCGTAGAGCGACATCTGTCGGCAGCAACAGCAACAGCAGCAGTAGCAGCAGCACTAGAACCAGGAACAACAGCAGCGACAGTAGCAGTAGCAACAGTAGCAGTAGCAACAGCAGCAGCAGCAGCAGCAGCGGCGGCAGCGATGACAGCGCAGAAGTTCGGCGGCCGATACCACGGCGACGGCGCAAACACACACACACGAGCACGCATGCACGCACGCACGCACGCACGCACGCACGCACACAACGCACGCACACACACACACACACCCCACACACACAGCACACACACCGGTCCGACCTGCCAGGCTGTCAATGCAGTAAAGCAGGCATTCCGCCTCGTTCATACGGTGCATCCTTTCACTCACTAACCCCCGCCCCCGCCACCCCACCCCCATCACCACCACACGTAGCGAGCCATTATGGCCAGCCTACATAGAACGTACGGCGTCGGCAGCAAGCAACACGACTGTGTGGCCTACCTATCTCCTCTCTCTCTCCTCTCTCTCTCTCTCGTCTCTCTCTCTCTCTCTCTCTCTCTCTCTCTCTCTCTCTCTCTCTCTCTCTCTCTCTCTCTCTCTCTTCTCTCCTCTGCTCTCTCTTCTCTCTCTCTCTCTCTCTCTCTCTCTATCTATCTATCTATCTTATCTATCTTCAACCGCTCATCTCTCGCTCTTTCTATATATATATATATATATATATATATATAAGGCCCTATATATATATCTCTCTTCTTGCTCTCTCTTTCTCTCTTTCTCTCTCTTTCTCTCTCTCTCTCTTTCTTCTTTCTCGTTCTTTCGTTTTCTCTCTCTCTCGCTCTCTTTTTTCTTTCTCTCCCCCTTTCTCTCTCTTTCTCTCACCCCTCGCACTCTGCCTCTTTCGGTCCTATATCTCTCGACCCTGCTCTTCCCTGCCGCCTATACGTCTCAACTCTTCCAGCTGTGCCTTCCCGACGTTTCCCATAAATATCCCAGTAGCATCACGTGGGACACAGGAAACTTGCTGTGTGTGTGTGTGAGAGAGAGAGGGTTGAGATGACACGAGGAGCGGATGTGTGTCAGTAGGGCGAAACAATGCTCGTACATGATGGCTGGTACGCGCAGACCACACAAAGCTGTGTGTGTGTATGTGCCTGCCATACACATGTACCCACACAATGCACGTACCCACGTTTACATGCATGTATCCGTGTTTAGACGCATGTATCCGTGTGTAGACGCATGTATCTATGTATGTGAATGCATGTATTCGTGTTTACATGCATGTATCCGTGTGTAGACGCATGTAACCGTGTGTAGACACATGTATCCGTGTGTAGACACATATATCTATGTATGTGGATGCATGTATCGATGCGTGCAGACATGAATCTCTGTGTGTAAACATATTTATGTGTAGATGAGTGTATCTATGCATAAATGCGTGTATCTATGCTCAAAGGCATGTGTAAGAGCAAGTATCCGTGTGTAGCAACATGCATCTATATTGTAGAGGCGTGTATCTAGGCGCAAAAACGGCGCGCGTGTATCTATGGTTGAGCGAATGTATCTGTGGTTGAGGGAATGTATCTATGGTTGAGGGAATGTATCTGTGGTTGAGCGAATGTATCTATGGTCGAGGGAATGTATCTATGGTTGAGGGAATGTATTTGTGGTTGAGGGAATGTATCTATGCATATATAGACGCACATGTAATCCTCAGAGAAACATGTGAAATCCCCTCGGACGCTGTCCAGGAGCGCAGTCCATCTCTAGCCAGGTCCGGCAGATTTATTTTGCAGCGCCAGACACAGCTCTAGCGACCAAATATTTATTATGCTCTTAAAAGATGGTTTCAGCGTGCTCACTGCGGTTGTTGGGGCAGGCAAATGGTGACACCGATACCTACTTTAATACACAGCTTCTGTGCTAGTACGGGAGGCACGAATTTTATAATACGATGGCACTGTTTAGTTTACAGATTCGCCATCCTCGCGAATACGCATATTAGACTAAATAGGCTTCCCCTAGAGGCAGTAATGTGGCTGGAAATGTTTCATTCACTAATGCAGCGTATGGCTGGTGTCATATGCTTCACATGTGAATGATTGTCTACACACTTTTGTGGAGGTTACACCTGGCGCCACCACGTGGGCAATAGGTGGCTCCCTCAAGTGGCACTAACACTCGCACCAGCGCAGTCTATATTATGGCACAATCAGTATGGCCGCACTAAATGTGCTCGTGTAAGCAATTCAAACTGACATCCGCGCCGCCCATGCCAGAGCGTCTACTTACCTTCTACCGCATAGTGAAATTGAATTGTCTGTGCTCCATTCGTGGCGACTTGAGTCCTACGCAGAACTGTCGACAGTAAAAGTAGTCCCCACAAATAACACTTTGCCTGCGTGCT
>NW_014578493.1:27677-38299 GCF_000485595.1 Priapulus caudatus
AAGAGGAATCTGCGAACGCGCCAATTAGTCAAATGCAAATGCCTCCGGCCTGCACCGAAACCGCCTTTAATAGCCCGCGATACTGCCAGCCGTCAGTGTTGTCATATGGAATTCCGGAGCGCGGTCTATCGGTGGACGTGACGTGGTGGCGTGGCGCGTTACGCAGCGTCGGCCTACGGCGTGCTGAAGGCCGACCGACTACCGTCCACGACGAGGTCCCGGACGCGAGCCCGTCCTCGTCGTCGCTTCCTGTGCGGAAAATTCGGGTTTTACGACGGCATCCGGAAGGAAAAAACTTGGGACATATTCACCTCCCCGCACACGCAAACCCTAACCGCGATAACACGTACATCAGCCTTAATTTATATAATATATATATATATATATAATATATATATATATATAGACCTATATATCTATTCACCAGAACCTGTTAATACGGTATTAAACAAAATAAAATATATGCCTATAATTAGATAAAATTTTTTTTTTTTTTTTTTTAATCTGGAATACCTATTGAAATTAAGGAGGAAAAGTATAGAGAATGATACGAGATGTACAAATATAATATTAAGAATGAGAATGTTCCGTCGGGAGCAAATGTACTCTAAAGTATAGTTCCTATTCGAAAACCGTGTCGTCTGACATACTCGCATCCCAGCGTAGCGGCCAACCGACGCAGCTTTGCGACGCAGGAGATATACCGACTGCACGCCGCTGGCCAGCCCTGTCCAACACCCTTGTAGGTACCACCTATTATATACAGTATATATATATATATATATATATATATATATATATAGCTAGCCTCGCGGAGCGTGGAGAATTCCAACGAAATCTGACGCGTATTCGCTGAAAATGTTTAGGAAAAAAACCGTCGCTCGGAAGGTCCCGGCCGAGGAAATGGCCGCGCTGATCGTGTGTGTGGGCCCAGCTTTATGGAGGATAACTGCCTGTAAACAGCTGTACACGTGTAGCTTAGACTGTCTCCGCGCGAGCGGCACCGCACGCCTCAGAACCGCGTGCTTCGCGACGCCGCTGCCCGTCTCAATGTATACATGCCCCTAGCGTCGCTTCCCGGATAGTGTTCAGATCGGCCTTGCGTAAGAACAAGTGTTGATGGGACTGCCTCCAGGGCCGAAGCTAGCAGCACCACCAACAGAAGCGTTCTTTGGCAGCAGCGGCAGCAGGCCAGCACGAACAGGGTCTATTTAGACAGGAGGGGAGGGAGCTGTTTGCTGCTCTCTCTCTCTCTCTTGTCCCCTTTCTCTCCTCTCTCTCTCTTCTTCATCTCTCTCTCTCTCTCCTCTCTCGCTCTCGGTCTCTCCGCCTGTCGATCAAGCAGAACTGGTTCCTCCGTCGCATTCTTTCTCTCTCTCTCTCTGCGCAGCAGCTCTGTCGACAGGATTCCCGCTCGAGCGATGAAATACACTCAATCGATTCATTATTTTACTCGTGTTTATTGTTATATAAGTAGTCGCGACTCCACTCCAAGTAGCGTGCATGTGGGAGGAGGGCGGGGAGGGGAGGGGGAAGCCGAGAGGAGAGAAGAAGGAATAGCTGTTGATCCGCTGGTAGCGGTGAGAGGGAGAAGGTGGAAGGGGGGGGGGTTGATGTTGAAGAAGGGCGATTGAAGGAGGGAAGTTGGCGGGGGAAGGTGCGGTGAGAGGGAGAAGGTGGAAGGGAGGGGGTGGTGGTTGAAGAAGGGGGCCGATTAAGGAGGGAAGTTGGGCGGGGGAGTGTGCGGTGAGAAAGAGAAGGTGGAAGGGAGGGGGTGGTCCGAATGAAGTCAATCGAATTGAGGAACGGGTTGCGGAGGGAGGGGGTGTATGCATGAATAGGAGGATTAAGAGCATGGGAGGATAACGAGAGCAAGGGAGGCAAGGAGCGATAGAGGTTGTGGGGAGGAAGGGATAAGGAATGAAAGGTGGAGAACGGGGTAGTGAATGCAGGGATTAGATGTATGGAGGTGAGGTGAGGGAGGGGCGAGGAGAGGGAGGGGCGAAGAGAGGAGCGAGGTGAGGGAGGGGCGAGGAGAGAGAGAGGGGCGAGGAGAAGGAGGGGCAAGGAGAGGGAGGGGCGAGGAGAGAGAGGAGCGAGGAGAGGGAGGGATGAGAGTAAAGGGGTGAGGGAAAGGGGGCAAAGATAGGGAAGGGCGAGGAGTGGAGGGGCGAGGAGAGGGAGCGGCGAAGGAGAGGTATAGGGTGAGAAGAGAGAGAAGGTTGAGATGCATAGACAGTGGAAAGGAAGGAGTGATGAGTGACAGGTGAGGCGAGGAAAGAATAGTGAGGTAAGGAAGGAAAAAAGAGAGGGGTGGGGAAGGAAAAAAGAGAGGGGTGAGGAAAGGGAGGGATCAGGGCCGAGTGAAATCGGAATGGGGTGTGTGGTGTGAAGAGAGGAGGTGATGAGGGGGCGGTGAGGGAGGCAGAGGTTCGGTGCGGCTCGCTTGCCTTTGCTACGATGTAATGATGGTGTTTTGTGGAAGCTATTCACTAGCTTGTGTGAATTATGCTTAATGCTTGGGTGGGTGATTGCTGTGCTAAAAGCTGGTTTTGTTGTGCTAAGTCAGGCCTGCTGCAATGGTGGCCCACACACCCCACAACACACACACACACACCACGGCACACACCCACACAAGTCACACGCACAGCACAACTCACACACACAAGACGCACACACACCACACACACACACACACACACACGCACCACACAACACACAGAACACACACACAGCACACAAGCACACCGCACAAGGCACATCACAGGCTTCACGGCACAGCGCACGCCACACACACAACACAACACCGCACAGACACACACCACACACACAAATCACACACACAAAAACACACCAGCCACCACATTACAAAAACACGCGAACTATCAAAACACAGGGGAAGGGACGCAGCGCAACACGCACACACCACCACACACACCACACACAACACACACACACACCGCAGCAGGCACCACGACACACACACACACAACACCGCACCAGACAGACAGCAGCGCCACAATGAAGCGTGCACATACCCACCATGCACGCACACGCACACACACACATTCGCACGCACCTACGACACGCACGCACGAACACACACACGATGCACACCAGCTAATAACGGCCACACAACACACACATACACACACACACACACACCAACTCGCACACACACAACATACGCACACGACACACACACGGGCGCAACAGGACACACACACACACCACACACACAGCACACACACACACAACACACACCACACACACACAACATTCTCCCGACACGC
The DNA here is from genome assembly GCF_000485595.1 of Priapulus caudatus. Lineage (NCBI taxonomy): Eukaryota > Metazoa > Priapulida > Priapulimorpha > Priapulimorphida > Priapulidae > Priapulus > Priapulus caudatus. The sequence continues at coordinate 30,971 of NW_014578493.1, forward strand.
ACAGGCACAAGCACGCACATGATCCACGGACACACGCGAAACGCGCGCCGCGCGCAGCGACACACACACACACACACACACACGCACGGAGCACGCATTGCAGGCACAGGCACACACCATGCAACACACAACCACAACCCACACCACACCCACCACGCCGCACACGCACACATCACGCACGCACGCACGAACACACAACACAACGGACACAGCACACACAGCACGACCATCCCATGCTCCACCACGCACGCGCACAAACCCACAACACAACACACGCACGCACAGCAGGCACGCCACGCACGTACGCACAAAGCAAGCACGCACGCACGCACGCACACACACACAGCGATAACACGCACAACTACCAACGCGCGCACCACCACACACACATAACACACACAGACACACACACACACACACACACACACAACACACCAGCGCCACCGCGCGCGCGCGCACTCCCCCAAGGTGCACATACGCTCACACACATGCGCCACGATACACGCGGAACACACCGGACGCACCCTCCAACATGCACAAAGCGCAACATATACACACAACCCACAATGCATGCACGGACTAACGTATGCAGACACAAGCACGATTCTTATACAAATACAGCATTCGATCGCACGCACGCCACGCATGCAATATGTCATGCATATAACATTATATATATATATATATCAAGAGACATAAAGAGATGTTATTCAATGTACTACTATATGTACTCTGATAATATATATATATATATATATAATATTATAGTATATATATACAAAAGCTAATAAATAATAAATAGGTATTTATTAGCCCTCGATATATAGCATACATGCATGCACGTATGCATATGCAGCGTATAGGTAAATGCGGTTGGCATTTTGCCGTTTCATTTCAACGGTTATATAGACATGACCTTCAAAAACAGATACAACGATCGAGTTCCGCGTGTATTTATGCAGGAGAACGACACAGCACAACAGCGTGATAAATTTCCTAATAAATTCACGAGAATTTTAACATTCACACTTGCAAACTTCACTGTGATAACAAACACATATGACAGAATTACAATACACCGGTGCCGGAAACGCCAAAAGCAAATACACCCCACCTTCCACCCCACCACAACCACCGTCACGTTCGTACGCACACAGCGATGGTTTGATTCAGTGAAAGGCTACGCGCTGCGTATGCGTAATATAGTAACGTAATCTTGCGAATCTAAAAATGCAGCAGATTGCGTGTTTTTGCACATTCACTCGCGAGCATGGCCGCCATCTACGGTCCTTGCGACGTAGCTGTTTGCTCTAACCAGGCTGTCCTAATAGGATGCATGTCAGATAGAGGGTTAGAGATCCTTCAAAGCACACCTGCTTCTACATTTCGGCTCATTACGACCAAGGTTACACTTACTATGCCTCCATTTGCCTTTACAAGAGCGGTGTCCCACGGTCAACCGAACGAGCATTGACTTTACAATGGCCTCATAAAGTTGCCTACCATGAACGTACGTAGCGAGCGCATGATTATCCGAATTGGTTATGACTACACTCGTGCAACATGAAACAAATCAGTGGTTATATTTACGATGTACCATAAATGTTATATTTTACAGTAGCGTCTTATGTGGACTGAACGCTTATTTAAGCTATACCAGTGAATAATCACATTTTAGTTCCATTCTACAAATTAAGAACAACGATATTTACAGTATTTGCAGTTCATAGGTTAGATTACAATAAGGTTTTCTTCGTTAGAAATGCTAAAGATGCTAAACACAACTAGATAGCTCTCGATGAAATGAAATGCATGTACTAAATAGTAAATACGCTTGTATGTTTCTTAACACAAGAACACACGAAATCGAATGGTATCTATTCCTTGGTTTCAAGATTTGCTTTGAAAAGGTTTACTAGAAATTTAGCTTTATTAGCTGAGTGAAGAAGCTAGCTAGCTCCCTTGAATCATGTTCCATAACAGTAGCATTTACACAACACATCTAAACCTATGAGTTTTATACGTGGTGCACGTTTATTTTTTAATCAAAATTCTGTCTATTCGGAGATTAATATAAACCTTATTTTATTTTATTAATTTAATATTAAATTCATTCCCGTAATCAGACTTGTTGACTGCGATATGTCAGCACATCAATAATCGAATTTAGTCCTAATTAATTTGGCAATAAAAATCTCAATTTCGATTAACAATTCACACTCCCGGAAAGTCGCACCCACACAAACCTAGAAAGTCACACAATCCCAGAAGGTCACACACTCCCGGAAAGTCGCACCCACACAAACCTAGAAAGTCACAAACATTCTGCAGTTACTAGTAGCAATCTCTCCATGTAGCTGATGTTTACTCTGTGCCTCTCCTCACACAGTTTACTCACCACAGACCCATCTGACCCGATTGAAGTAAACCATGACTAACATGTACATTGTTGCTTGGTCGGTCAAACTACATCAGTTTATACCTGTGCTCCCCGCAGACACGCCAAACTGTCGACACCGCGACGCTCCGGTGCTAAGCATAGTATTTTAGAAGGTGCCATCGCGACAATCATTAAGTAGAGCTGCCTGTAAATCATAGCAAGCAGACACGTAAGTAAGATGCAGCCAGCAAGGCTCATAGGGTCTATGTCCCCCTGGGTACTGCCGGAACGTACCCTGGGTACGGTCCGGTATACCGGTACCTGGTAACTATCTGATATGGTTAGGGTTAGGGTTAGGGTTAGGGAGTAGGCGTAGGTGACTCCCTAGACTCGTTAGTGGAGTAGGCGAGATACGGTCCGGCATATTAGATAGTACCAGGGTACGTTCCGGTAGTACCCTGGGGGACATAGACCCTCTCAGCGCCAGCAAGCGTCTCCTGTCTCCACTCAGAAGAAGCTCTCGACCCTTCACACAACTCCCCCTTCCACGCCTGTGCCTGATCGGATTGAGGCCCCTGCACCTTCTGTCATGACCCAGCCAAGCTAGACCTATCTCAGTGGAGCAGTGATCGAACTGCTTGACCGCTCGAATAATCGAAATATGCTCCGAACAAAAAATTTTTGTCGCTAACCATTATTTTCCGCAACAAATTCCTTTAACAGAGCGAAAGCCACTATCTGTTAAAAATTTAAAATATTGTTATATATAATACGGAAGACTGAAAATATTTTCGTTCATATAATGTTGCCGCAAACCCCCAGATTAAATACAAATTAGTTAAATTATTGACATTATGCGGGCATCCCAAATCCATAAATTATTTGCGAGTGCGTTTTCGTCCAGGAAAAAGCCGCTGGTAATTTATTGCCTTAATTTTCATGATTGCCCTCAAATTGGAAAATAATTCAGTCATGGGCGGAGACTCCATACCGTCATTCTACGATTGCAGCGGGTGGAAACATCGAATTAGAGATAATAAGCAGTGCTATTAGAAATAATGTATTACTTCCTTTGTGTAACATTGTGAGCTGGCTTACCATGACGTTCCTCAGCAGTTGCTTGAGCCGTTCCAGACCCGGCAGCATGTTAGAAGTTAGTATCCGATCTCTTTCTTTCTTTCTTTAATCTCTTTCCTTCTCGCTCTCCCTCTCTCCTATTCCCTCTATCTTTCTCTCTTCCCCTGCTCTCTTTCTTTCTCTCGCCCTCGCGTTGTCTCTTCCCCTTCTCTGTCTTGCTCTCCCTCCTCTCTCTCTCTCTCGCTCTCTTGCACTTTTTCTTTCACACTCCCTCTATCTCTCTCTCGGTCTGTGCACTAGATCTTGCTCGGGGGAGCTGAGCTATCCGTCTTTAGCCGTGGCGTTGAGTTGACGCAGCGGCGTAAACACGCTTCCGCGTTAGAGAGCACCGATCATCGTCTGCATCCCAATATCGTCTGCTCTCTCTCTCTGCTGCCGTCACCGCTCGCTGCCGTCACCGCCGACGACTGTCGCACGTGCGCCGGTGACACCGTGCGTGACACCGCGCGCGACACGGCGGGACACTGGGGGGCGCGCGCGTCTCTGTCACACGTGCTGTCCAGAAGGCGGTGGTCGCAGCTGTCCTTCTATCTCTTGCTCTCGTCTCTATCGTCTCGCTCTCGTCTCTATCTCTTGCTCTATCTCGCTCTGTCACTCTCTCTCTCTCTCTCTCATCTCTCATCTCTCTCTCTCTCGTCCTCTCTCCCATCCACCACAACACACCCCCTTCTCCATCCCCCTCCTCCCCTACACACCCCTCCTCCTCTCCATCCTATGCTCCCCTCATCTCTCCTCTCTTCTCTCTCCCTCCTCTCTCCTAAAATTCTCATTGCTCTACAACCTTCCGCTCTGTCACTGCTCTCTCTCTCTCCTCTCTCTCTCTCTCTCTCTCCCTCTCTCTCTCTTTCTTCTCTCTCTTTCTCTCTTTCAGTCTGGTTGCTCTCTCTCACACTCTCATCGTCTCTCTCCTCTCTCTGTGCTCTCTCTCTCTCTCTCTCTCTCTCTCTCTCTCTCTCTCCTCCTCTCTTCGTCTCTCTCCGTCTCTCTCTTTCTTCTCTCTCGCTCTTTCTCTGCTCTCTCTCTTCTTCTCTCGATCTCGTCCTCTCCTCTCCCCTCGCTGCTCCCCTCTTCTCTTCCTCGTGCTTCTCGATCTCTCCCTCCTCCCTCTGCTCTCTCTCTCCTCATCCCTCCTCGTTTCCTCGTCTCTTTCCGGTTCTCTCTCTCGAACCTCTCACAGTCTTCTCTCCCCTCACTCTCTCTCTGTCTCTTCTCTCTCTCTTCGATCGCCCCCCCCTCTCACCTCTCTCTTGGCGATACAAATGGGAAGTGAGGCGTTGGCTGGAGGCCGGGCAGCTCTCCCAGCGGACGCGTGTGCAAGGAGCTGCTATGTGCAAGAGTGTCGAAGCTCATGCGCTGTCAAGTGCCGGGTCCGTCACGTCCTCACTACTACTACTACTTAGCTGGCAAGCGCATCGCGCAGGCCATGCTGCTAGGTGCCGCACGCACGCGTGTGCGTATTTGTTCGGGGAAGCATATTTCGATTATTCGAGCGGTCAAGGCAGTTCGATTCAACTGCTCACTGAGGAAAAAAATAGGGTCTAGCTTGGCTGGTCAATGACAGAAGGTGCAGGGGCCTGCTCATCCGATCAGGCAACAGGCGTGGAGGGGGAGTTTGTGTGAAGGGTGCGAGAGGCTTCTTTGTTCTTCTGAGTGAATGGCCAGGAGACGCTTGCTCGCGCTGAGAAGGGTCTATGTTCCCCAGGGTACTGCCGGAACGCTACACTGGTACTATCTAATAATGCCGGACGCTTATCTTCGCCTACTCCAAGGCTGAACGAGTCCTAGGGAGTCGCCTATGGGCGCTACTGCCCTAACTCTAAGCCTAACCTAACCTAAACGGCATATCAGATACGTTACCAGGGTACGTTCCGATATACGGACCGTACGCGCTAGGGTACGTTCCAGCAGTACCTGGGGACATAGACGCCTATGACGCCTATGAGCTGCTGGCTGCATCTATCCTCCACGTGTCTGCTTGCTATGATTTAACAGTGGCGAGTCTACCCATATGATTGTCAGATGGACCTTCTAAAAATAGCTACTTATGCTAGCACGTGAGCTGTCTGCGGGTGTCCGACAGTTTGGCAAGGGTGCTGCCCGTTGGAGCACACGTATAAAACGGATGTAGTTTGACCGACCATAGGCAACATAGTAATGTTGGTCATGGTTTTGCTTCACCATCGGGTCAGATGGGCTTCTGTGGTGAGTAAACTGTGTGAGGAGAGGACAGAGTAAACATCAGCTAAATGGAGAGATTTGGCCACTAGTAACGCGGGATGTTTGTGACTTCTGGGTTGGTTGGTGACATTTCTGGGATTGTGTGAACCTTGCTGGGATTGTGTGAGCTTTCATAGGTTTTGTGTGTGGGCGATCTTTCGCGGAGTGTGAATTGTTAATCGAAATTGAGATTTTTTTAGTTGGCCAGACTAATTAGGACTAAATTCGATTATTTGATGTGCTTGACATATCCAGTCATGCAAGTCTGATTACCGGGAATGAATTTAATATTAGAATTAATAATAATAAAATAAGTTTTTACATTAATCTCCCGAATAGAAGATTTTGATTAAAAAATAAACATGCACAGCGTATAAAAGCTCATAGGTTTTAGATGTGTTTGTGTAATGCTACTGGTTAAGTGGAACATGATTCAAGGGAGCGTAGCTTCTTCAGCTCGGCAGATAAAGCTAAAAATTTCCTAGTATAACCTTTTCAAAGGCACATCTTGAAACGCGCAAGGAATAGATAAACCATTCGATTTCGTAGTGTTTCTTGTGTTAAGAAACATTACAAGCGATTTCACTATTGTAGTACATGCCATTTGCATTTCAATACGAGAGCTATCTAGTTGTGTTTAGGCATCTTTAGCATTTCTAACGGGATAAAACGCTTATTGTAATCTAAAACCTTATGAACTGCAAATCTGTAATATATTCGTTGTTCTTTAATTTTTTAGGAATGAAACTAAAGTGATTATCTTATTCGATGGTATATAGCTTAAATGAAAAGCGTCATCCACATAAAGAGCGCTACTTGTGTAAAAAAAATATAATTATGGTACATCGTAAATAAACCAGCTGATTTGTTATCATAGTTGCAAGCGAAGTGTAGTCATGAACCCAATTCGGCGATTAATCATTGGCGCATCGCTACGCGGAGGGTAGTTCATGGTAGGCAACTTTAAATGAGGCCATTGTAAAAGTCAATGCTCGTTCGGGTTGAGCCGTGGACACGCGCTCTTGTAAAGGCAACATGGACGGCATAGTAAGTGTAAGCGCTTTGGTCGTAATGAGCCGACCGAAACTGTAGAAGCGGTGTGCTTTGAAGGATCTCTAAAGCTCCTCTAATGCTGACATGCTCCTATTAGGACACCTGTTGGAGCAAACAGCTACGGGGTCGAAAGGACGTAGATGGCGGCCATGCTCGCGAGTCGAATGTGGCATAAAAGCACGCATCGCTGCTGGGCATTTTAGATTCGCGAAGATTACGTACTAGATTAGCATACCAGCGCGTAGCCTTGCCTTCACGAAAATGAATCAAACATCGCTTGTGTGCCGTGCGCGAACGGTGCCGGTGGTTGTGGTGGGGTGGAAGGGGAGGGGGTGTGTATTTGGCTTTTGGCGTTTCCGGGCCACCCGCGCGCAGGCGCGGTGTATTGTAATTCGTCATATGTGTTGTTATGCACAGTGAAGTTTGCAATGTCGAATGGTTAAAATTCTCAGTGAATTTATTAGGAATTTATCACGTGTTGTGCTGCTGTGGTCGTTCTCGCTGGCAATAAATACACAGCGGAAATACGAGTGCGTTGTATT
>NW_014578493.1:39419-54926 GCF_000485595.1 Priapulus caudatus
TGGGGTGCTCGAAGGACATCGAGGCATTCGTATATTATATTGCCTACATCCGTTAATTCTCTATACTTCTGCTCCTAATTTCAAGGTAATTCATTAATTATCTAATTACTAGGCAATATATTTTATTTTTGTTTAATACGTATTAAGGTTCATGAATAAGATATATAGGTCTATATATATATATATATTTTAATATATATATTAATATACAATGTAGCCGCTATGTACGTGTGTATCGCGTTTAGGCGTTGCGGTTGGTGCGGGGGAGGTAATATGAGCTCCCAGTTTGTTTCCTTCCGGTTGCCGTCGTAAACCCGAATTTTCCGCACAGGAGCGACCGACGAGGACGGGCTCGCGACTCGGTCGTCGCCTACGTAGTCGGTCGGCGTGCAGCACGCCGTAGCCAGACGCATGCTTACGCGCCACGCACGACGTCGACGATCCCGGGAGACCGCGCTACCGGAATTCCATTTGAACACTGACGTGCTGGCGTATCGCGCGGCTTATAAAGGCGCGGCGGCGGTTATTCGTGCAAGCCGCGAGCATTTCATTGCGGTATTTGGCGCGTTCGCAGTTACCGCGTGGCTCATTGCGAGCAGAGCGAGGAGGTTAGCTGTGTACGGAGGTAAGGAGGAGGTTTAGCTGCGGACAGGCAGAGCAAGGAGAAGGTTTCTGTGTTACCGGAGAGCAAAGGAGGAGCGTTAGCTGTGTACCGGGAAGCAAGGAGAGAGTCGAAGCAAAGGCTTGGTCGGACGACACCAGGACTAATGACGTCATCGCGGCTAATGTACGATCGAGCGATAAGGAACCTTCAGGCGCTCGTTACCGACGATTGCTTAAACCAGCCATCGAAGACAGCAGTGGAAGCTCGGCGCGAGAGAGAGAGAGAGAGCGACGAGAGAGAGAGAGAGAGAGGGAGAGGAGAGAGAGAAGGGAGGAGAAGAGAAGACGAGAAGAGAGGACAGAGAGACGTAAAACAATAAGACGTGCAGAGACCGCGAAAGGTTAGAAGACTAAGGAGAAAGAGTGGATAAAAGAGCTAAGAAAAAATAGCGCAAAGGAGAGTGAGGGGGAAAGAAACGCGGTGGAAGAGAGAGAAGAGAGAAATGAGAGAGAAAGAGAGAGAAAGAAGAGAGAGAGAGAGAGGAGAGAGGAGTAGAGAGAGAGAGAGAGAGGAGCAGAGAGAGAGAGGGAAGAGCGCAGGAGAGATCGGGAGCAGAAAAAAGAAAGGTGGGGCACACCAGCTTCGGGACACTGCGAGTGACATTACGCCTGGTTAATAAAACCACATAAATATATGGTGCGTGGTGCTGGGTGGCTTGCAGCAGTGGCTTACACACCATACATGGACATGGTGTGGAGCGTCGTAGATTAAGCAGCAGCACAGGCAGCAGGGCGGAGCAGCAGCGCAGTAGCAGCAGCAACAAGCAGCAGAGGAGCAGCAGTAACAGCAGCAGCAGCGACAGCACAGCAGCAACAAGGAGCAGCAGCAGCAGCGCAGCCAGCCAGCAGCAGGGAGGAGCCCAGCAGTAGCCAGCAGCGCAGCAGCCAATCGCAGCGCGAGGAGCCAGCCAGCCGACCAGTAGCAAGCAGCCAGCAGCAGCAGCCAGCAAGCAGCGACAGTGCAGCAGCAGCAAGCAGCAGCATCGCGGAGAGAGAGAGAGATAGAGAGAGAGCGCGCACTTGAAAGAGTTGCTGCCAGACATGGACACCTGCTAAACGTCGATGCCGAATGCTGCCAAACACACAAACTATCGCGAACGAACACGCAAGAACTCGTAGTAATGGTTATTGACATCATATTTATAACAAAAGAACACACGCAGCAACACGATAAACAGACATGGGATAAAGCTTGGCGGGTAGTGTGGTGAAAGGGGGCTTTCACCAGCAGTCCCAGTCACGGCCACTTCACACTTCTCACGTGCAGGTTTCACCAGCAACAGCGATTATCCTGGTGCAGACGCAAACATCGCAGGTTGCCCGGATACGCTAGCAGATGGCGACGTCACGGATATGCACGATTCCATGCTCACTTCCCCGTTTCCCTAGCAACGGACAAACTAACGGGGAACGACGCAAGCTCGCGCAAAATGCGTCAGCTGCGCCCCCTGGTGAGTACCGCTGCAGTTTTTTAACGGCCATCTCGCGCACGATTCTCGGCGAGAAAAGCCCGCCATGTGACACTCGCCCGTCCCTCAAGGCGAGCACGACCCGTTTCTTCGCAGACGACGCCCCCTGGTGGGCGACACCCGATTTTTCGTCCGAAGCAACACGCCTCCGGTTGTTCCCCGTCGGAAACTCGCGAGGAGACGCTCCCGCGGCGCCCCCTACTTGGGCGGGTCGGCGGGGTCAGCGGCGGCGGCGGCGGCGGAGGGGCGTGGCTGCAGCAGGTAGCTGCACGCGTCCTGGTGGCAGCGCTGCAGCGGGTGGGCGAGCAGGCGAGCGAACGTGTCGTGGAGACGCGCGATGTTGCGGTCGACCTCGAAGAGATACGACGTCTGCCAGATGTCGTCGAGCGTGCAGAGCGCGTCGAACACCTCCTGTAACACACGCAGGGGGAAAACATCATTCACGAGACACGCCGAAAACACATCACCCCTCACCACACTGTGAGGTGCACGGATGCAAACACGTTTTACTGTAATACCACACAGAGTACGAGTAACATACTTGTGCAAAGTATAAGTCAATAAATTGGAACTATTATGATTATTATTGTTATTATTATAATTGTCATTGTTGTTACTATAATTTTAATTATAATAATAATTATTATTACTATTATTATTAGTGATACTACTACTGCTACTGCTACTACTAGAAGTAGTAATTAAACTCACACTGCGAGTAGACAGCCAAAAGCAATGTAAAAGTACAGGATCCAAATTTCCGAAAGTTAAGGTTTAAAACGGCAGTTTTAACGGGGAATAATTGCTGTATTGATAACTATTGAAATAGTGTAAAATAAGATCCAGACACTGTACAGATAAATCCGTCCCCTCCGTCCTGCTGATTTTTTTCACACGTTATTGTGAATAGCGCAGCACTGCAGCTGAGGACCGATTTATAAATATTTTTCATAGATTCTCCCCGCCGAGTTCCTGATTTTTTTTACTGACAGCGGGGATGGGGGGGGGGCGGGGTAAGCCTAAATCTGGTGCCACCCACGCTGCCCATCTCAACCGCTCACACATGATATTACATATGCAGTAGCTATTACTTGTATTGCAGTACGACGCATACAGTACTGGCAGTGCCACCTACAGGGAATCGTGTGCATACACCACACATCGCATCACTCCTTGCTCACTCACTACCTCCACATCATCTGTGTAGGTGACAAGGAGCTAAACATAACAAGGAGAGGAAGCGGATTGGCTGTGTGCTTTTCGCCTCAAGTGCGCCATCTATGGACCATAATCAGCTGAAACGGCTGTGCAGACCCGAACCCAGAGACAATAGAACACTAATCTGTTCTAGCGTCTCTGCCGAACCCAAATTTGGGCCAAATATGTCGGCGCTTCCTCTCCTTGTTATATTTAGCTCCTTGGTGAAGGTGACGAGGTCGCGCGCGCTCACCTCACACTTGTTGTCGTTCGTCGGCACATCGTGCGCATAGATGACGTCCGTGAAGAAGTAAGGTGATCGCTGCAGCATGTCCAGCACCTAGGTGGCAGCACGATACAGTCATTGACACGGCAAACGCTACTCGTTATAAACGTTAACAGTTTCAGTTGACAGTCGTTTGAGCTTTGGTTGTTGTGAAGTGTATGGTGTGGCATTCGCATAGTAATGAATGCAAAAATGGTGACTAACCCTTCCCTGGCCAATATAACACAATATAACAGGATGTATGATCAATAGCAGTCTTCACTTGTCAGTAGTCTGTAGCAGTAATAACTTAAAGGAACAGTAGCCTCTAGGTTCTAGGGTTATTTTCAGCTAATTTAGGTTATAATTGCACTACATAAAAAGTTTCATGGTTCAATTACTATTAGAAATATTTTTTTTTAATGTTTTAAAACTAACGACTACAGTTTGATTACAACGACGGTGGCGCCACTCAGAGCGCACGATCTGAGAAGTTGCGCAAAACCACTTTCCAGCCAAGGGCTACAGACCGAGGGTATTTCTTATTTATTCATTTAAAAGCAAAAGGATTGTAATATCTTATAAACGACATATAGTTTCAGTTATAATATGGATAAATTTGCCCTAAAATGAATATCGTTCGGTTAAATAGCATTTAGGTATAAATATAATTGCACTTTTGTGATTAGCCCTCGGTCATGTACCTGCAAAATAAAAATGCAAATACGCAACTTTTTCAGGGTGGCTGCACGGTCGCGGGTGTCATGGCGCCGTTCAAATTTCGTAGCGTTGATGTGTAAATAATTAATTAAGTATCTGGTGACAAATACATGTGGGTATAGACGATTTGTTATACAGTAAGTACAGTTGTATGCAGTAAAATCCTAGAGGCTACTGTCCCTTTAAGCAATGAGTACGAGTTAGCAAAGGACTCGATTAAGGGCGTGGGTAGGGGGTGAGAGTGAGGCGAAAATCGGGGTAGGGTTAGAAATATTGGAGGGGAAGTAGGGGAGGCGAAAAAATGAAGGTGAGATTAGATGTAGGGGGTGTAAGTGCAGCAAAGTCGCGGTAAGGTTGGGAATATGATCAGAAGTAGGTATGTAAAAGAAATGGGAGTAGTGGGATGAGGAATGGATGTGCGGAATGGCGACACAGAGTACCGAGCGGCCACCCCAGGGGGCGCCAGCAGCTCACCTCCTTGCCGTCTTGGAACAGCGGCATGCAGTGCGAGCGATTGTAGAGCACGACGACGCGCACGACGTACGGCGGCGGCACGATGCTCGGCTTCTCCACCAGGGGGAGCTGCACGTGCTCGAAGATGACGCGGAAGAGTGCGGAGAGGTCGCAGCTGTCGCACGTCTGCTGCGGGTCGAGTCCTTCGATCATCGACACCATCTCTTCCACGTCGGACGTGAAGCCATACATCTACGGACAAGACACGACGTATGCAGCAGGATATGATTTAATTAATTAATTTAATTAATTAATTAAATTAAATTATTTTTATTTTTATTTGCAATTTTATTTTTATTTGTAATTTTATTTTAATTTTTAATTTAATTTTATTAATAATTTAATTAATTTTTAATTAATTAATTAATTTTTTTAATTGGGAATGCTAGGATATTTCATGCTGCAGACGCTTGACAGTGAAAGTGTCTGAATTTGACAGTGGCTATAGAGGTGATAGCAATAGTGGTAGCAGCCTCTGAAGTGCCAGGGTACGTTCCGGCAGTATCCAGGAAGACATAGAACCTGGCAGCGTTAGTGACAGTACCAGAAGTGACACACGAGAGATAGCAGAGAATATACTTTTATAAAAGCTCATGCCAGCGAGCCTTGAACCCTTACCCAATGCGCTGTCTCAGTAATCAGTATCAGTGCAAATTCGTGCTCATTGTTGATTCTGTGCTTTAACTTTACATACTTCTCAATGACTCTCTTGAGCATAGTTAGTGGTTCATAGTGCGACCTGCAACATAGAGATTGTTAAACAATTGTTATGCTGCAACCAAATAGAATGGAACGACTTTATTTTGTGTTTATTTCACACCAATGTGATTGCAATTCTATAATACACATAAAACCATCTAATAAACTATCTTTATTTGTTTTTGTTTGAATAAAGTTTCACGAGATAGAGGCAGTACATTAATATTGGTTTTCAGTTGTATGCTGGTATAACCCACCCTATAGAAACATTTGCAGCCCAGTGTACCTACCCATCTTTCGCACGGAATGGCTCCTGACTGTGTTCAGAGGATATGTCCAAGCATATAACCTGGAAAAGGGATCTTATGACCTATATTTAAATCTGTAATAGGCTGAAAAGTATCTAAATTCTGTTATTGACATTACAGCATCAAATAAGCTACTTTGTAAATGTTTGTCCCATTACACGTTGTTACTGAAAATATACATTAAGATTAGGTCTAACACTTTAATTATATAATGGAAATAGCTATACATTGTATAAACCTGGCCATGGTGTCAAATGGGTACCTGGTCAACAAAAAGATGAGAAAAAAGCCTAACACCATTGCATACTTTGTACCAAGGTGTTTTCTGATTGATGGAAATTGATTGAAATTAAGTCAATGGCTAATGCACATGGCTGTTATCGCAGTAGTGCAACACAGAACATGCCACCTTACACATAAGCAAATTTTGCACCTCAAAAAGCTCAGGAGCCTGTTATCAGAAATAATACAAATAAAATATGACATAAGTCTAGAATGTCACACATGATGATTCTGACAATGGTTCCCCGACTATTGTGAGAAGATTTCCACTTTCAACTACGAAATACATCTATAAAACATTGCTTCTACACAACGAATTCAAAGCCTAATTGCAATTATGACCTTTACATTACTTGCTTAGCCATTCTACTGCCTTTGCCACTGACTGCACAGTCTCAGATGATGCAATGTCCATCAACTGATCAAGCATTTAAGTTAACGTTAAAAACACAGTCTGTGTCGCTATGTAGTTAATTGCCTACGCTATTGTAGCAGCGTAACCAGCACCTACATGGCAGCCCAGAGCTAGACTCAAGCTAGTGAGGCTACTCAGTTGCAACACGAGCGTGGCTAATTTAATCTACCGAGGAAGATGAGCGACTGTGGTCGGTATTGACATTTTTTACAAACACCATAAACAACCATAAACAACAACACCATAAACAACCATAAACAACAACACCATAAACAACCAACCAAGTTATAGTAAATATAGTTATACTTATAGTTATAATGACAACCCTTACAATTTTCTCTGCACAATTTACACGAGGTGGGACGATCTGTTTATCAAACTTCAGTAGGCCTGACTCTTCTTCTAGAGGTGCTTTGACCCGTGAGACCCGCCGCAGGCATTCCGGAGGAACCTCATCTGGCTTACTCTGTATATCATTATCACCACTAACGACACTACTCGTAGTCGTAGCCACTGGCACTGGCACTGTCGTGGAACAAGGCGTTTCAAACCCAAAGTCTGCATTTTCCACTGGCTCCAAAAAAGGAGGCTGTGCCGATTGCCTATCTTCTGTCATTTGATCGTCGCATGATGACAAGCTAGAGTCATCTCGTGTGTCTTCTACTGAATACGCCATTCTTTCATCGTCTTCTCTAGGAACTTTGATCTTCTCTATGGGCGCAGACATGTTTGATGTGGGCAGAAGAAAATAAGTGCTCAATTGTTTTGACATGGCGACGGCCAGGTAAATTTTGTTTCGTAAATACTTTTGTCGTCGAGACAGTGGTTTATATTTACGTCTTCGTATTTGATGCAATTCAATGACTCTGTGACTTACAAATAGCCTGTTATATGTTCTGGCATATCTATTTTAAAATTCGAGTTAAAATATGCCAAAATACGGGTAAACTAGGACCTAAATAGTAAATAATATTAATAAAATATGTAAAATATGAATTACATTTACAGATGAGATTGTAATCATTATCATATCTCTAAAGTTAGCTCCAAGAAACGGTATTGCTAGGGTTAGAATTGACGTTAGAATTGACGTTAGTCACACAGCCTGGTCTGGTTACTCTAAAGTAAAGACTAAACGTTTGGTTTCAGAGGCGCTAAATTAGGCTAAGAAAACTACTGCGTACCCATGTAAAGATTAACGTGTTACGCAGAACTTCAGGCTGAAGAATCTGGACCTTTCGATCGCACATCAATCGGTCTCTACTTAGTACTGCCACGGCACTGGCCCCATTGGCATTGGCATTGATGTGAATGAACAAGGTCTCTTAATTAATGACTCGTTGACTAATTCACACAGTGTCATTTCTAGTTACTATACAGTATACTAGGTATTACATGTAGTGAGGTAGGTATTGTAGTAGGTTGGGTTAGGTATTGGGTAGCTTGACCAGGCTGTAACTGTAAGACTGTTTCATGTCGTAGGAACGTGACACCCTTCCATACAAAAAAAGAGTGGCTATATGACCGGCAGCCGGCATATATCTGACGGCTGCCAGGCACGGTCTTCAATTTCCTAAATGCCCGGCAGTTTTTAATTTTCAGCGTTATGTCGAGTAAACAAGGGTTAGGGTTAGGAACTGCCGGGCATTTAGGAAATCGAAGACCGTGCCCGGCTGCCGGGCATATAGCCACAACTTTGTAACTTGAAAATGAATGTCGAATCTCGTAATTAAAACAATCGTATTAGCACATTTGACCTAACTTGGGACAAATTGCAAGTGCATTATAACATGCAGCTTAACTGGCATTTGCCTCAGTATTCATGTTATAATCAGACAATTTGGAAAGGTATTATGTTGTTGAAAGTTGGCAAGCTCCATGCGTGCACTACTGCGCATGTGCAAGAATTGATGACAGTGCGGGAAAATTATACAGAATTCAAAGAGTAATGGTCGCCTTGTTCGAATTTCTCCCTTATCAAATCTCAAAAATGCGTTACTACAGGGCACAAAATTAGCACTGGCCCACCGGTATATGCCGGCAGATTATTTGGAGGGCCAGTAACATTGGCAAAACACCGGCCCTCCGAGCCGGTGATTTCAGCCGTGTTATTGAGTACCTACATTTTTATTTATAGCATAAATGAGCAAATAGCCTACATTACTGTTTTACCTGAAGGATATCACACCATAGTTTATCAACATTTTTACAAACTTGAAACCGAGAATGCAAGCGTGAAACATAACATTGACAAAAACACTTCGGAGATCATTCACGATCTGCATTATAATCTGTTCAACAGCTACTAGTACTACGTACGCGATGCAGCACACTACAACATTGTTCGGATAAGCAAGAGTCAGTGAAACAGTCTTATCTTTATTTTTTTAAATTTGTGAGGGCTGGTAAAAACCTACTGCTACCAGCCCTCTGGGCCGGTGCAAAAAAATCCGAATTTCATTCCCTGTGCGTACACATAAATACATACCTGGCAATAGCGCGCATATATAGTTAATACCGGCATGGTAGTACAGAGAAGCAGTAGGCCCTAAGAGCCATACGTTTGCGAGCGTTCGAGAGTGCCCATTTTGTTACAGCGCTTTGTTAGCTACAAGGTTTGGTCGCTACATCTGCTTGTGACATTCTTGCCATGTAGTGAGAAATGAGAAGGTAACTCGTGGCTAAGTATTAGGTAGACTTTATAGTAGGCACAAGTTGTGATGGACAAGTTGCATGTAATACAAAGAGTTTTGTACTAGGAGTAGTAACTAGAGCTAACCACAATATAGTGGGTTGGGATTTGAAGTATTATGTTTGTAATTTGTATTATATATCAGTGCATACCAGCAGAAAGAAACAACAACCACATGCCTGAAAATTTTATCCCCACACTGATTGACTATAAGAGTGGTCGTGATTTTTCTTGGCTTTTTGCATGTCTAGCTTGTAACTTTTTACAAGGTTTATCATTGTCATGTGAGAATTTGTTTCCACTTTGTTTGATGAAACCAATTTATTGCATCGTTGAGATTTAGTTTTCTTGTTTCCGTCAATCCGTAATGGAGCTAGAGCTTTCCTTTTGTATCTGGTTAACTAAATTAGAAACATTTTCTACTGCAATCAACAGTGTTGCTCTATCAATTTGATAAATGTTTGGCTCTCTCTCCTTTTTCCTCACAGTTTTTTTGGACCAAAAATTATTATTCGTTATAAGGGAGGAGCATATGTTATGTTATAAGATATTTTGGTCAGAACGTAGCAGAACTATGAGTTAATTTGCAGACTTTCACAATGTGCAGCGCTGTCAAGCCACTTCATATTTTCTACCATAGTAGGGTATTGATAAGATCAGTCTCATGGGAACAGGGAAGTAGTTCAATGATGATTCACATAGTTCCAATATTAAGTTAGAGCCCAAGTCTTCTATATAATATGACATGTATGTGTAGTTATACCTACTGGGGTGTAATTAGGTCTAGGTACCAGAATCGATTGTAAGCAGTCTATAGGTGATGCAGAGATGGAGTATCTTGTATATAAATAGGAAGTCCTTTGAACTGTACTCAATAGGAAACGTTACCTAAGTGCATATATGTATATGACGCTTTTTTTTCCCATTTTTTACTGCTCACTCTATCAAGGTAAGGAATGCCTATTCGATGTGGACCATGACATAAAGAGAGGGAGACAAGTTCACACTTATTATGGAGCATGTGATTCCGGAGCATCTGCGGCAACAGCAGCAACAGCAGCAACAGCAGCAACAGCAGCAACAGCAGCAACAGCAGCCGCATCAAGAAACAGAACAGAATCACCAAGAACAATCAGGCACCCAGCAAGAGGAGCAGCAGCGACAACAACAACAACAACAACCACAACAGGAACAACAACAACAACAACAGCAGCAGCAACAGAACACTCAAGAACAGGGACCAGGGCAGGAGCAACAGCAGCAGCAGCAGCAGCCACAACAACAACCTCAACACCAGCAGCAGCAGCAGCAACAGCAACAACAACAACAACAACAACAGCAACCTCAACAGCAACCTGGCCAACGTCAGGGCGGAAACAACAACAACAACCCTAATCCTATCGTCAATGTCAGAGATCGATTATTCCACGCTCTCTTCTTCCGGATCTCGTTGGCATATGCAAGAGCTGTGCCCCGCCCACTCAGACGAGCACTAGAGTTTACCATTCTTATCAAGGTAACTAGTGTTTACTATCTTTATAAAGGTAACTAAAGTTTATGATCCTTATAATTTAACTAGTGTTTACCATCGCCATCCTTATAAAGGTTACTATCTTTATTAAGCTTACTAGACTTTACCATCTTTAGAAAGCTAACTAGAGTACCATCTTTATAAAGCTAACTAGACTTTACCATTCTTATAAATCTAACTAGAGTACCATCTTTATAAAGCTAACTAGACTTTACCATTCTTATAAATCTAACTAGAGTACCATCTTTATAAAGCTAACTAGAGTTTACCATTCTTATAAATCTAACTAGAGTACCATCTTTATAAAGCTAACTAGAGTTTACCAACCTAGAAAGGTGACTACGGTTAATCGTGTACTGTATTACTGTATACTGTATTTTATTGTATACTGTGGTCTGCAGTTCTGAACATTGTATGAACCATGCTACAAAGTCTGTGTGAAATTGACAGCAGATTACTAAAAGAAAATACGTGAACAACTATTTTTGTGGTTTCCGGATTGGCGAGATATATATAAAGCTTTGCACCAAGCGAGGCACTCTGGTGATGGCGGACAGCGTATGGTGACTGATGTGTGTTTGCAGGCGATCGGAGCATTACTGATACTGGCTTACGTACATGTCGCCTTCTCACGCACTCCCATCAACTGCCTGGACTTGATTCAGGAGACGTGGCCGCGTGACGGAATCCTGCGCGTGCAGATCGTGCGCAATGGACACAACTTCAGGTGTGTGTGCGTGTGTGTTTGTGTGTGTGTGTGCGTGCGTGTGTGCGTGCGTGCGTGCATGTGTGTTAGTTTGTGTGTGTGTGTGTGTGTGTATGTGCGTGCATGTGTGCGTGTTAGTTTGTGTGTATGTGCGTGTATGTATGTGCGCGTGTGTGTGCGTGTGTGTGCGTGTTTGTGCGTGCGTGGTTGCTCGTGTGCATACATCAATGTCTTTCCGCGGGTGTTCATGCGCACGCACGTGGCTTGTCATATTCCGACGTCGCTTCGCACTAGTGACAGTAGTGATAAACTCTGCAGAAATAACTTAGTTCGATGAAGTAGTGATAAACTCTGGAGAAATAACTTATCTCCCTCTTCCCTCCCGGCAGCCTGGCGGAATCCTACAAGCGGGAGCAGGAGATCCGGGAGCGCGAACAGTTCCTCGACATGCTATACGAGAACGTCAGCTTCTACGACTCGGAGCTCATCTTCGGCATGACCGTTGACGCCGACGGTGTCGACGCCGCCGCGCACCCGCCGCAGACGCCCGCGGCGGAGGACAAGGGGGAGGAATGGGAGGAGGGGCGAGGGAGGGACGTCTCCGCTGCGATGGCGGCGGGTTCCACTGCGAAGCGCGAGGACCCAGCAGGTACCGGCACGTTACCGCGACGTTCGCTTGTTTTGCGTGGTGGCGATCGATTAATGCGTTTGAGCGAGGTGATATACCCTGCTAGAATGTCGTTGCAAGTTCGGTCAAGTTACACTCTTCTCACACGTTCTCACCACGTTGTCTACTCTGAGTCACTTTGTTACTAGGAAGGATTTTTAGGATGCCCCTATGGCAATGTTGATTGCCTACAGCTACCTGGCAATCACACTGGGCACGTAGATCAAATCAAAGTGAATGGCAAGAGTTTTACTAACGGGAAGATAGTGTATGTAGATAGAAGTCTAGGAAGCAATGCACATGTGTACGCACAAAATGCAGTTAGGGGTTGTTTAGGAGATGCAGCCGAGATGTAATATACTATATCTTCTCAAGATTACTCAAGATAACTCATTGAGAGCTAACCATCCCTCAGATATGTTCAGTAGTCATACATGTACAGCTCTGACTGCAAGTATCTCTTAATTTAATCTTAGTAAGAATCGATATGGATGATTAAGTGAACGTCAATAATGGAAATTGAGTAAAGATTGTCAGCATGCGAGGACTCGTTCTGTGCCTCCTCCGCACTCAGCGATGCCTCCTTCATCACCCCTGTATCGACGGATCCCTCCTTCCTCCCTACATCGTGTGCTTCGATGAGTCTCTTCTTCACCCCCTCCGCTGCCTCACCCGCTGCTGGCTCACCTGTGAAAATAGAACAGAGGGTCGTCGAATTCTTAATACTATTAATCTTTTTAAGACAATCCTTTGCTTTTTAAGACAATCCTTTGCTTTTTAAGACAATCCTTTGCTTTTTAAGAGACTGCTTTGCATTAAATCAGAAATCGTTCGGTGTCATGGCAAGTGGAACGGGCCCAAATGTAAGTGTTTCCTTTGTCCTCAGAGCAAATCACTCATTAACAACATTACTGGGGACAAGGTGGAATGCATACTCAACAAGCTCCACCCATACACAGGAATACATGTGGAATGCTGGAAAGCTTGCAGCAGCAAACCAGGTGAAGCAGTCAACCACAGCAGTTTATTCCCATGGATCTCATCTAATATTCAGGGGCACCACAACAAGGATAGGCAACCTTAAGAGAGCAACCTTAGAGAGGCAACCTAGATAGGCAACTTAGATAAGCAACCTTAGATAGGCAACCCTAGGATAGGCAACCTTAGAAGGGCAACCTTAGGACTAACTGTTGAAGCCTTCGTAAAATGCGAGGTCTATCTTCATGCTGATCGGAGGATAGAGGAGCCACGTCTATTGTGAACAGTTGAGCTCACAAATGAATCAACAATGCCGGTCCTTATACTACAATCACCACTATCAATCTTACCTCGTCACCTTCTTTACGTTAAAGTGAGGCAGTAGCTTAGTTTTCCTTACTTTTTCTTTTCTTTTTTATTAAGGAGGAGGTCCATCTGGAGAAGGGAATTCTCCCGTTCCGCGAGACACTTTCCGACTTTGACATGTTCAAGAAAGCCGGTGGGTGTTACTTGTTTCGTGCGAGTTGCGGAAAAAACAGGGAAAGTTGTATTTAAAATTCTTCCAGGCTTGGAAAGACCTGGAAAACAGGACGTGTCATTGATAAGTCCTGAAAAAGGGTCTGTTTTAATATCTGTTCCTGAAAAGTCCTTGAAATTGCGTCGTGATGTTTATCTCGTCTGAGAAGCAGCAAATTCTTGCTTTGTGCAAGAGTTTATTCACTAGTCATCGATTCAATAGTCGGTGATACGAGGCACAAAGACTGCGTTCAGCTAAAGTCTTGCTGTCATTATGTCACATATGTTTTGCCGTGGGTGTACTAGTCCAGGCGTTATCGAGTCTCCTGATGACTTGAATTGTGTTCTGTTTTGTTAACGCTACAGAGTAAATCATGCAGAGCTTTATTGTGCATGTGTATGGGGTGGATGAACGCATCACAAGCTGTGATTTGAGTCTATTTGAGTCTATACGAAAGAGATAATGAAGGAGCATGTATGAATTGAATGTCAGAGTACTGTGTAACCTATGAGTGCTCTCATGTACGTGTAAGAGATTCTAAATCTGCGAAAACGTGAACGTTGGAACCGTATGGAGTCTGCGCAGCATAATTCATGTGTACACGTATCACACTGTACCCTACTACATACATATCTTATATGTATAGCTATATGTACATGTATAGGTGTGCCTAGAGTTGTTTGTTAGTATCGATATCAAATTTGCGCACTCATATTTATGTATTTATTTATTCACATATTCATTCATATTTAGTAGCCGCGTCAGCGTTTTGGTTTTCCGCTTCAGTTTGGCCGGAAGAAGAGTACATAATTGAGTATTCACTGGAATATGGCTTCCTCCGACTCTAGTATGATAGCGTAGTATTGTACTAGTGTAGCAGTGTAGTAAGGTAGTAATGCAGTAGTATGATAGTGTAGTATTGTACTAGTGTAGCAGTGTAGTAAGGTAGTAATGTGCTAACGTAGTAATGTAGTAATGTAGACCGACTCTACAATACAGTAGATAGGAGCGCGCGTGCAGCAGCAGCAGCAGCAGCATGCACCATGTTACTTCACAGCCAATGCTGGTCACCCTCAGGGACCGATCGCTCGTCACGAGGACAGAGTGAGAGATACTCACCGAGTGCAATGATCATCACGGAAATATTGAGACGTTCCCTGGTGGCGGGAGACAGTAAACACAGTAATGTAGTAACAGTAAACACAGTAATGTAGTAACAGTAAACACAGTAATGTAGTAACAGTAAACACAGTAATGTAGTAACAGTAAACACAGTAATGTAGTAACAGTAAACACAGTAATGTAGTAACAGTAAACACAGTAATGTAGTAAGGTAGCAATGCAGTAGTATGATAGTGTAGTATTGTACTAGTGTAGCAGTGTAGTAGTGTAGTAATGTAATAGTATGATAGCGTAGTATTGTACTAGTGTAGCAGTGTAGTAAGGTAGTAATGCAGTAGTATGATAGTGTAGTATTGTACTAGTGTAGCAGTGTAGTAGTGTAGTAATGTAATTACTACATTACTGTGTTTACTGTTACTACATTACTGTGTTTACTGTTACTACATTACTACGTTATTAAACTGTGCGCTTGCAGATCCGAATCGCGACGCGTGCTTTGGCGACGTCTTCAGCCGCTTTCTGCTCGAGGAATTTCTGGGATACGATGACATTCTGATGGCGAGCATCAAGAGCCTCGCCGAGAAGGAAGACAACCAAGGTGAGCTCTCCTCCTCCTCGTCTCTGTCCTCCTCCTCCTCCTCGTCTCTGTTCTTCTCCTCCTCCTCCTCCTCCTCTTCCTCCTCCTCCTCCTCGTGCTCCTCCTCCTCGTGCTCCTCGTGCTCCCCGTCCTTTGTCCTGTTCCTCCTCCTCCTCCTCCTCCTCC
>NW_014578493.1:54936-59928 GCF_000485595.1 Priapulus caudatus
AGCAACAGCAGCAACAGCAGCAACAGCAGCAACAGCAGCAACAGCAGCAACAGCAGCAACAGCAGCCGCATCAAGAAACAGAACAGAATCACCAAGAACAATCAGGCACCCAGCAAGAGGAGCAGCAGCGACAACAACAACAACAACAACCACAACAGGAACAACAACAACAACAACAACAACAGCAGCAGCAACAGAACACTCAAGAACAGGGACCAGGGCAGGAGCAACAGCAGCAGCAGCAGCAGCCACAACAACAACCTCAACACCAGCAGCAGCAGCAGCAACAGCAACAACAACAACAACAACAACAGCAACCTCAACAGCAACCTGGCCAACGTCAGGGCGGAAACAACAACAACAACCCTAATCCTATCGTCAATGTCAGAGATCGATTATTCCACGCTCTCTTCTTCCGGATCTCGTTGGCATATGCAAGAGCTGTGCCCCGCCCACTCAGACGAGCACTAGAGTTTACCATTCTTATCAAGGTAACTAGTGTTTACTGTCTTTATAAATGTAACTAAAGTTTATGATTCTTATAATTTAACTAGTGTTTACCATCGCCATCCTTATAAAGGGTACTATTTTTATTAAGCTTACTAGACTTTACCATCTTTAGAAAGCTAACTAGACTTTACCATTCTTATAAATCTAACTAGATAACCATCTTTATAAAGCTAACTAGAGTTTACCAATCTAGAAAGGTGAGTACAGTTAATCGTATGCTGTATTACTGTATTTTATTGTATACTGTGGTCTGCAGTTCTGAACATTGTATAAACCATGCTACAAAGTCTGTGTGAAATTGACAGCAGATTACTAAAAGAAAATACGTGAACAACTATTTTTGTGGTTTCCGGATTGGCGAGATATATATAAAGCTTTGCACCAAGCGAGGCACTCTGGTGATGGCGGACAGCGTATGGTGACTGATGTGTGTTTGCAGGCGATTGGAGCATTACTGATACTGGCTTACGTACATGTCGCCTTCTCACGCACTCCCATCAACTGCCTGGACTTGATTCAGGAGACGTGGCCGCGCGAAGGAATCCTGCGCGTGCAGATCGTGCGCAATGGACACAACTTCAGGTGTGTGTGCGTGTGTGTTTGTGTGTGTGTGTTAGTTTGTGTGTGTGCGTGCGTGTGTGCGTGCGTGCGTGCATGTGTGTTAGTTTGTGTGTGTGTGTGTGTGTGTATGTGCGTGCATGTGTGCGTGTTAGTTTGTGTGTATGTGCGTGTATGTGTGTGCGTGTGTGTGCGTGTGTGTGCGTGTTTGTGCGTGCGTGGTTGCTCGTGTGCATACATCATTATCTTTCCGCGGGTGTTCATGCGCACGCACGTGGCTTGTCGTATTCCGACGTCGCTTCGCACTAGTGACAGTAGTGATAAACTCTGCAGAAATAACTTAGTTCGATGAAGTAGTGATAAACTCTGGAGAAATAACTTATCTCCCTCTTCCCTCCCGGCAGCCTGGCGGAATCCTACAAGCGGGAGCAGGAGATCCGGGAGCGCGAACAGTTCCTCGACATGCTATACGAGAACGTCAGCTTCTACGACTCGGAGCTCATCTTCGGCATGACCGTTGACGCCGACGGTGTCGACGCCGCCGCGCACCCGCCGCAGACACCCGCGGCGGAGGACAAGGGGGAGGAATGGGAGGAGGGGCGAGGGAGGGACGTCTCCGCTGCGATGGCGGCGGGTTCCACTGCGAAGCGCGAGGACCCAGCAGGTACCGGCACGTTACCGCGACGTTCGCTTGTTTTGCGTGGTGGCGATCGATTGATGCGTTTGAGCGAGGTGATATACTCTGCTAGAATGTCGTTGCAAGTTCGGTCAAGTTACACTCTTCTCACACGTTCTCACCACGTTGTCTACTCTGAGTCACTTTGTTACTAGGAAGGATTTTTAGGATGCCCCTATGGCAATGTTGATTGCCTACAGCTACCTGGCAATCACACTGGGCACGTAGATCAAATCAAAGTGAATGGCAAGAGTTTTACTAACGGGAAGATAGTGTATGTAGATAGAAGTCTAGGAAGCAATGCACATGTGTACGCACAAAATGCAGTTAGGGGTTGTTTAGGAGATGCAGCCGAGATGTAATATACTATATCTTCTCAAGATTACTCAAGATAACTCATTGAGAGCTAACCATCCCTCAGATATGTTCAGTAGTCATACATGTACAGCTCTGACTGCAAGTATCTCTTAATTTAATCTTAGTAAGAATCGATATGGATGATTAAGTGAACGTCAATAATGGAAATTGAGTAAAGATTAATAAAAAAGAAAAGAAAAAGTAAGGAAAACTAAGCTACTGCCTCATTTTAACGTAAAGAAGCTGACGAGGTAAGATTGATAGTGGTGATTGTATAAGGACCGGCATTGTTGATTCATTTGTGAGCTCAACTGTTCACAATAGACATGGCCCCTCCATCAGCCGATCAGCATGAAGATAGACCTCGCATTTTACGAAGGCTTCAACAGTTAGTGCTAAGGTTGCCCTCCTTGTTGTGGTGCCCCTGAATATTAGATGAGATCCATGGGAATAAACTGCTGTGGTTGACTGCTTCACCTGGTTTGCTGCTGCAAGCTTTCCAGCATTCCACATGTATTCCTGTGTGTGAGTGGAGCTTGTTGTGTATGCATTCCACCTTGTCCCCAGTAATGTTGTTAATGAGTGATTTGCTTTGAGGACACGTCTACAAAGTAAACACTTACATTTGGGCCCATTCCACTTGCCATGACACCGAACGATTTCTGATTTAATGCAAAGCAGTCTCTTAAAAAGCAAAGGATTGTCTTAAAAAGCAAAGGATTGTCTTAAAAAGATTAATAGTATTAAGAATTTGACGACCCTCTGTTCTATTTTCACAGGTGAGCCAGCAGCGGGTGAGGCAGCGGAGGGGGTGAAGAAGAGACTCATCGAAGCACACGATGTAGGGAGGAAGGAGGGATCCGTCGATACAGGGGTGATGAAGGAGGCATCGCTGAGTGCGGAGGAGGCACAGAACGAGTCGTCGCATGCTGACAAGGAGGAGGTCCATCTGGAGAAGGGAATTCTCCCGTTCCGCGAGACACTTTCCGACTTTGACATGTTCAAGAAAGCCGGTGGGTGTTACTTGTTTCGTGTGGGTTGCGAAAAACAGGGAAAATTGTATTTAAAATTCTTCCAGGCTTGGAAAGACCTGGAAAACAGGACGTGTCATTGATAAGTCCTGAAAAAGGGTCTGTTTTAATATCTGTTCCTGAAAAGTCCTTGAAATTGCGTCGTGATGTTTATCTCGTCTGAGAAGCAGCAAATTCTTGCTTTGTGCAAGAGTTTATTCACTAGTCATTGATTCAATAGTCAGTGATACGAGGCACAAAGACTGCGTTCAGCTAAAGTCTTGCTGTCATTATGTCACATATGTTTTGCCGTGGGTGTACTAGTCCAGGCGTTATCGAGTCTCCTGATGACTTGAATTGTGTTCTGTTTTGTTAACGCTACAGAGTAAATCATGCAGAGCTTTATTGTGCGTGTGTATGGGGTGGATGAACGCATCACAAGCTGTGATTTGAGTCTATTTGTGTCTATACGAAAGAGATAATGAATGAGCATGTATGAATTGAATGTCAGAGTACTGTGTAACCTATGAGTACTCTTATGTACGTGTAAGAGATTCTAAATCTGCGAAAACGTGAACGTTGGAACCGTGTGGAGTCTGCGCGGCATAATTCATGTGTACACGTATCACACTGTACCCTATTACATACATATCTTATATGTATAGCTATATGTACATGTATAGGTGTGCCTAGAGTTTGTTAGTATCGATATCAAATTTGTGCACTCATATTTATGTATTTATTTATTCACATATTCATTCATATTTAGTAGCCGCGTCAGCGTTTTGGTTTTCCGCTTCAGTTTGGCCGGAAGAAGAGTACATAATCGAGTATTCACTGGAATATGGCTTCCTCCGACTCTCTCCCGCCACCAGGGAACGTCTCAATATTTCCGTGATGATCATTGCACTCGGTGAGTATCTCTCACTCTGTCCTCGTGACGAGCGATCGGTCCCTGAGGGTGACCAGCATTGGCTGTGAAGTAACATGGTGCATGCTGCTGCTGCTGCTGCTGCACGCGCGCTCCTATCTACTGTATTGTAGAGTCGGTCTACATTACTACATTACTACACTATCATACTACTACCTTACTACACTGCTACACTAGTACAATACTACGCTATCATACTACTGCGCTTGCAGATCCGAATCGCGACGCGTGTTTTGGCGACGTCTTCAGCCGCTTTCTGCTCGAGGAATTTCTGGGATACGATGACATTCTGATGGCGAGCATCAAGAGCCTCGCCGAGAAGGAAGACAACCAAGGTGAGCTCTCCTCCTCCTCCTCCTCGCCTCTGTTCTCCTCCTCCTCCTCATCCTCGTCTCTGTTCTTCTCCTCCTCCTCCTCCTCCTCCTCCTCCTCCTCCTCCTCGTGCTCCTCGGGCTCCTTATCTTTGTCCTGTTCCTCCTCCTCCTCCTCCTCCTCCTCGTCGTGCTCCTTGTCTTTGTCGTTCTCCTCCTCCTCCGCCACTGCCGCCTCCTCCTCCGTCCGCCTCCTCCTCTGTCCGCCTCCTCTTCTGTCCACCTCCTCCTCCGTCCGCCTTCTCCTCCGTCCATCTCCTCCATCTGCCTCCTTCTCCTCCTCTTCCTCCTCCACCTCTACTGCTGCTGTCACCCGGCAAGCATGGCCGCCAGGGGACTCTTACGGCCATCGTGAGGAGGCGATCGTTTTGACGTGACCTTGGTCTGATCTTGATTCGCAGGTTACCTGCGAAACGTCGTGACGGGTGAGCACTATAGGTTTGTGTCGATGTGGATGGCTCGCACTTCCTACCTCGCTGCTGCCTTCATCATGCTGCTGTTTGTAAGTACATGTACTGGTGAGAGAGAGAGAGAGAGAGAGAGAGAGAGAGAGAGAGAGAGAGAGAGAGAGAGAGAGAG
>NW_014578493.1:61013-67096 GCF_000485595.1 Priapulus caudatus
AGAGAGAGAGAGAGAGAGAGAGAGAGAGAGAGAGAGAGAGTGAGAGAGAGAGAGAGAGAGAGGAAGAGGAAGAAGAAGGTGGATGGTGGAGGGAGAGAGGGGGAGGCTGAGAAAGAAGGAGTGCAGGGAGAGGGGGAGAGGGGAACAGTGAAAGAGAGAGACTGAAAGAAAGAGACAGAGCGTGCGCGCGAGAGAGAAGGAAAGATCGAGACAGAAGGGGAAAAAGCAGAAGGGGAGAAAAAGGGCAAGGGGGAGGTTGCAATCATGGAAGGATAGAGGAGGGGATCAGGGGGATGGAGATTCGTGCAGAAATACACAGCGATTGTTTGTGTCACGATTGATTGATGGTGTTCTTAACTGCTAGTCGCGTGACCATCGGTGGCTGTAGCCGCCTTGTGACACGCCAAACCCTCGATCATAGAAACCGAGTCGTTAGTATCAATTTACTCGTCTCACCGACGGACACTTTTTTTTCCGCAGACCGTCTCGATTTCGATGCTGCTGCGCTATTCGCATCACCAGATCTTCGTCTTTATCGGTGAGTGTAGATCGATGCCGCGCGTTGTTCCAGCGTGACCTCACCTCACCGAGTTGTCTCTCCGTTCGGCCCCGCGTGACCTCAATCGTGAGGCGACCCCTCGTTATCACACGCGCGCCGGGTTACCGCCACGCCGGCCAGCAGGTGGCAGCAGCAGTGTGCGGCGCGCGCGCGCGGCGTGGAGCCGAGTGCCACTCCGCCGCGGCTCGTCAATTTGTTCTTAATTTCCTGTTTGGTTTTCGGGCTCGCGGAGCTCGGCTTCCGTGAGTGCACGCGCAGCGGCTGTAGCGTTAGCTGAGAGCTAATGGGAGTGGTAGTGTACGCACAGGAATGCAAGCGGACAGGCAGGGAGAGAGAGGGAGGCAGGCAGGTAGGTAGGCAAGTAGACAGGCAGCCAGAGAGGGAGGCAAGGAGGAAGGCAGGTAGGCAGGCAAGGAGGGAGAGAGAGGGAGGGAGGCAGGTAGGTAAGTAGACAGGCAGCCAGAGAGGGAGGCAAGGAGGAAAGCAGGAAGGCAGGGAGGCAGGCAAGGAGGGAGAGAGAGGGAGAGAGAGAGGCAGGCAGGCAGGTAGGTAAGTAGACAGGCAGGTAGGTAAGTAGACAGGCAGCCAGAGAGGGAGGCAAGGAGGAAAGCAGGCAGGTAGGGATGCAGGCAAGGAGGGAGAGAGAGAGAGAGAGAGGGAGGTAGAGAGGGAGGCAAGGAGGAAGGCAGGTAGGCAGGGAGGCAGGCAGGGAGAGAGAGAGAGAGAGGGAGGGAGGTAGGTAAGTAGACAGGCAGCCAGAGAGGGAGGCAAGGAAGAAAGCAGGCAGGTAGGGAGGCATGCAGGCAGGGAATCACAGGGAGGCAGGCAGGCAGCAGCAGCAGGACGGGCAGGCAGGGAATCACAGGGGGAAGCACGGCAGGGGAGGCACGGCAGGAGGCAGGAAAGACAAGCAGGCAGGTAGAGATTGCAGGCAGCAGGGAATCACAGGGAGGCAGGTAGGCAGGAACGTAGGATGCAGGCAGGGAGCCAGGAAGACAAGCAGGCAGGTAGGGATGCAGGCAGGCAGGGAATCACAGGGAGCGCAGGCAGCAGGAGCGTAGGGATAGCAGCAGGGAGCCGGGATAGACAAGCAGGCAGGTACGGGATGACAGCAGGCAGGGAATCACAGGGAGGCAGGCAAAGGAATCACAGGGGAGGCAGGCAGCAGGAACGTTAGGGATGCAGCAGGAGCCGGAAGACAAGCAGGCGGTACGGGATGCAAGGCATGCAGGGAATCACAGGCGAAGGCAGGCAGGCAGGAGTAGGGCATGCAGGCAGGGAGCCAGCGAAGACAAGCAGGCAGGGTAGGATGCATGCAGGCAGGTAGATGCAGGCCGCAGGGAATCACAGGGCGGGAGGCAGGGCAGGCAGGAACGTAGGCGATGCAGGCAGGGAGGCATTAAAGACAAGCGAGGCAGTAGGAACGTAGGCATGCAGGCAGGAATCGCAGGGAGGCAGGCAGGCAGGTAGGGATGCATGTATTGAGGCAGGGAGGCAGGCAGAGGGTAGCAGGGAGCAGGAGGCAGGGAGGCAAGCAGGTAGGGAGCAGGGAGCAGGAGCGGTAGGGATGCACTGTATTGAGGCAGGGAGGCAGGCAGAGTAGCGGATCAGGAGGCAGGGAGGCAGGCGGCAGGTAGGATGCATGTATGGAGGCAGGGAGGCAGAGCAGGTAGGCATGCAGGGGGAGGCAGGGGGAGGCAGGGAGGCAAAGCAGGTAGGGATGCAGGGAGGCAGGGGCAGGGTGGGCAGGCAGGTAGGGATGAGTGGGATGCAGGGAGGCAGGGATGGCAGGCAAGGGTAGGGCATGCAGGCAGGGAGGCAGGGAGGCAGGGAGGGCAAGCAGAGTAGGGATGCAGGGACGGCAGGCGCTATGGCAGCCGGGATGAGGCAGGGGAGGCAGGCAGGCACGCAGGGAGGCATGCAGCGCAGAGGCAGGAGGGTAGGGAGGAGAAGGCAGGGAGGCAGGGAGGCAGGGTAGGGATGCAGGCAGGCAGGTAGGGTGCATGGGATGGAGGCCAGGAGGCAGGCAGGAAGGTAGGGATGCCAGGCAGCAGGGAGGTAGGCAGGCAGGGAGCGCAGGAAAGGTAGGGATGCAGGCAGCAGGGAGGTAGGCCAGGCAGGCGAGGGCAAGCAGGTAGGGATGCAGGCAGGCAGGGAGGTAGGCAGGCAGGGAGGCAGGGGAGGGCAAAGCAGCAGGGAGGCAGGGAGGCTGGCAGAGAATAAGGGGAGGGGCAGTCAGGGATGCAGGCAGGCTGGCAGTCCAGGGATGCCAGGCAGGCAGGGAATCACAGGGAGGCAGGGCAGGCAGGATAGCACAGAGGAAGGGAGGCAGGTAGGCAGGAAATCACAGGGAGGCAGGTGGGCAGGAAGACAGGCAGGCAGGTAGGGATGCAGGCAGGGAGGCAGGTAGTCGGATTGCAGGCAGGCAGGCAGCTGGAGGCAGCCAGGAAGGCAGGGACTCACAGCGAGGGAGGCAGTGGGCCAGGGAAGACAGGCAGGCCAGCGTAGTGGATCGCAGGCAGGGAGCAAGCGGCAGGGAAGCACAGTGGTGCAGGGAGGCAGGAGGTAGGGAGGCAGCACCTGCATGGGCGTTAATAGAGGGACAACATAGATGACGGTTTAGTGGTGCAATTGTGCTATTACAAAATAAAGCAAAATGAAGGCAATGGATGTGGTGGAAGAGGAGGAGGAGGACGAGACAGATGACGAGAAGGTAGAGGAGGAGGAGGCAGAGGAGGAGGAGGAGGAGGAGGAGGAGGAGGAGGGGAGAGGCAGAGGACGAGAAGGTAGAGGAGGAAGAAAGCGATGAGGAGGGGGGAAGAAGACGAATGATGGAAAATATAAGAAGGAGAGGAATAGGAAGATGAGGGACTGGGGAGAAAACTGCAAATAGTGAGAAGTAATAAAATAGATAAAATAAGCAAAGAGGACGTGGATGAAATAGATGCAGGCTGGTGGTTGATAATACCCCTGTCACTGATATAATTCGTCAGATTATATCTTCATTAAATCTTTATTTATATATGCTCACGTACTCTAAACCTGGCAGCGCTGGTCCCTGATTTCCTTATAGGTGTCGCAAAGCTTGCAATCATTGCCAGTCACGCCTGCGTACAACCCTCCTGGCTCCACTCTGTCCACTGTATCGCTCAGCACCCGCCCTCCCTCGCTGAACACGAAGTGAAGATCCACTGACAAATTAATTTTCAGCTGCAGGCATTGTGACGTGGGAGGAATGGGGGAATTGTCGCATGTCGTGTGTGTGTGTGTGTGTGTGTGTGTGTGTGTGTGTGTGCAGCATCCCCCGTCGGGCGTGTAATTGCCCGCCACTGTTCTTGTGCACGTTCCAGCGTCGCCTGATTACAGGTCAATTAGATGGAGACACAAGAGGTGTGTGTGTGCGTGTGCGTGCGTGCGTGTGTGCGTGCGTGTGTGCATGCGTGCGAGTGTGCGTGCATATGCGTATGTGTGTGTGTGTGTGTGGGTGTGTGCGTGTGAGTGTGCGTGCGTGTGTGTGCGTGTGTGTGCGTGTGCGTGTGTGTGTGTGTGCGTGTGCATGCGTGCGAGTGTGCGTGCGCATATGCGTGTGTGCGTGCGTGCGTGCGTGCGTGCGTGTGCGCGTATGTGCGCGCATGTACGTGAGGATGAGTACGTACTTGTGTCAGGCAAATATCCTGCATTCATATGTACACGTGTGTGTGCGTGCGTGCGTGCGTGCGTGCGTGTTTAAGATGTGTGAGTAATACTTAATACGAGTAGGAATAAGAAGAGCGCAATGACCATGCATTAATTAGGAGTGGATGCGGAATATGAGATGTAATACGAGTAGAAGAAATATAATGAGACGGAGAAGGAGAAGTAAGATCGGGAGGGGGAGAAGGACCAGGAGGAGGAAGAAGAAGATGAAGAAGATGAAGAAGAAAAGGAGGGGAAGGAGAAGGATGATAAGGAGGAGGAAAGGGCGGGGAGGAGGAAGAAGAAGAGGAGGAGAAGGAGGAGGGTAAGGAGGAGAAGAAGAAGGAGAAGGAAGATTAGGAGGAGGAGGGGGAAGAGGAGGAGGAGGAGGAGGAAGAAAAAGAAGCAAAAGAAGAGAAAGAGGCAGGGGTGATGAGAGGAGGAGGAGGAGGAGAAGAGGAAGGAGACTTCGAGAAGGAATTCTCGTGATTAAAATATTTCGCCCCAGCAATTCTCAGCTTTAGTAGAGCAGTCACGTGTACAGTTGTTGTAGCATCTCTCGTGCTATAGTGATAGCAGCAGTACCAGCAAACAATAGCGATGGAGGAATAAAGATGAAAATGAGGGAGGAGGAGGAGGTGTGGAGAAGATGGGGAAGAACGAAGCGGGGGAGGAGAAGGAGAGGGAAGAGCGGGAGTAGCAGTAGGAGGAGGTGGTGGTGAAGGGGGGAGCGAGAGAGGAAAACGAAGAAGAAAAAGAAAAAAAGAAGGAGGAGGAGAGGGAGGAGGAGAAGAAGAAAACGAAAACGAAGAAGAAGAAAAAAGAAAAGTAAAGGAGGAGGGAGAGAAGAAGGGGGAGGAGGACGGAGGAGGAGGAGGGGGAGCGAGGGAAGCCTTATAATAAGGAGGCTGATGACGACGCCATCAGTACCAGCAGGTATCTTCAGCTGCCTTACCGTGACACACTACGTAAGCCGACCGACGCAGCTCTTGAGCCGGAGCTTGGTCCTCACCTGAAAACACAGCAGCCAATTAGACGTGCTGGCTAATTGCTCGCTGAAGACTAATATCTGTTATCTGATTCCCTTTCTGAGAATTGCATTAATCTAAAACCCGCCTGCTATGCGTAATGACGCTGCTGCGCTTATAGACATATAGTCAATATAGACAATAGAAATATATATATATAATATACATATATTGATCGCCACTCACTCGTATTATATATATATATATACAGTGAGCGATCCGGCGCGCGAATCCCAGGTGTTTTGCGAAAGATGCAGGTGACTGATTGTAAACACTACGGTCACGCGCACGCACGCACGCACGCACGCACGCACGCTCGCACAAGTATCTCATTACGTGGCGGCAGAGATGTGACGCGCCGCTCGTAATTTCCATGCTTTCATGCCAGCCGCAGCTGTGTGTGTGTGTGCGTGCGTCCGTGCGCGTGCGTGCGTGCGTGTGTGTACCTGCCCGCATTGTGACATGTCTCCCGCGTGTACATGTGTGACGGTGTGTTGACTCGTAGTGACTGCGTGATTACGATTCCCGTATCATGTGATGAGGTGTGTCATAATATATATATATATATATATTATTATATAAATTTATATATATATATTATATATATATATTTATTATATATCTATTATATATATATATATAATATATAGCCAATAATGTTATCAGGCGTGAATAATTACAGATTATTAATATTCTGTCTGTTAGATTCTCTAGATTATTATTAAACTCATATAACTATATATATCATTCATAATAATAACTATATATTACTCACTTATTTATATACTACTTAATATAGATTATTATTCACTCCTGATCCC
>NW_014578493.1:68748-70564 GCF_000485595.1 Priapulus caudatus
TCTCTTCCTCTCCCCTCCCCTCTCTCCACTTCCATTCTCCTCCCTTCTATCCTTCCCTTTCCCTCCTCCCTTCTCTCTCTACCTCCCCTTTCTCCCTCTTTCCGCCCCTCTTCCCCTCTCTTCCTCTTCCTCTCCCTCTCTTCCTCTCCCTCTCTCTCCCTCCCTTCTCTCCTCTTCCCTCCGCCCCTCTCCCCCTCTCTTCTCTCCCTCTCCTTCTCCCTTTCTCTCGCTTGCGGCTGCTGCTCCTTCCGCTCAGTGACGGCCTGCCTGCATGCTATATCATTCCTCTCTCCCTCTTCCTCCCTCTCCCTCCCTTCCCTCTCTCTCCCTCCCTTCTCTCCTTTTTCCTCCGCCCCTCTCCCCCTCCCTTCTCTCCCTCTCCTTCTCCCCCTCTCTCGCTTGCGGCTGCTGCTCATTCCGCTCAGTGACGGCCTGCATGCTATATCATTCCTCTCTCCCTCTCTTCCTCTCCCTCTCTCCCTTCTCTCCCCTTCCCTCCGCCCCTCTCCCCCTCCCTTCTCCCTCTCTCTCGCTCGCGGCTGCTGCTCATTCCGCTCAGTGACGGCCTGCCTGCATGCTACATCATTCCTCTCTCCCTCTCTTCCTCTCCCTCTCTCCCTTCTCTCCTCTTCCCTCCGCCCCTCTCTCCCTCCCTTCTCTCCCTCTCTCTCGCTCGCGGCTGCTGCTCATTCCGCTCAGTGACGGCCTGCATGCTACATCATTCCTCTCTCCCTCTCTTCCTCTCCCTCTCTCCCTTCTCTCCTCTTCCCTCCGCCCCTCTCCCCCTCCCTTCTCCCTCTCTCTCGCTTGCGGCTGCTGCGCATTCCGCTCAGTGACGGCCTGCATGCTACATCATTCCTCTCTCCCTCTCTTCCCTCTCTTCCTCTCCCTCTCTCCCTTCTCTCCTCTTCCTTCCGCCTCTCTCCCCTTCCCTTCTCTCCCTCTGCTTCTCCCTCTCTCTCGCTCGCGGCTGCTGCTCATTCCGCTCAGTGACGGCCTGCATGCTACATCATTCCTCTCACGGACCTCATCCCCGCGCCCGCCCCATGCAGCAGCCGGCAGCAGTGCTAACGCCGATCATCGTAGTAGCAAAGGGTTAATCAACGCCGGCCGGCATTTCCGCGCCGTAATGGAAACTGCCCGCCGAGTCGGAATAGCAATGCGCGCGCCGCGTGCGTGCGTGCGTGTGCGTGCGTGCGNGTGTGTGTGTGTGTGTGTGTGTGAGAGCGCGCGCACGTGTGTGTGTGCGTGCGTACGTGTGTGTGCGGGTGTGCGTATACGTGTGTGTGCGGGTGTGCATGCATGTGTGCGTGCGTGCGTGTGTGCATTATTTCGCTTTCTCTTTAACGAATATTCTTCTTGAACCATGACCTGACTGCTTTTCTCCGTCACTCTCCTCTCTCTGTCTCCTCTCTTTCCCTTAACGCCCTCTCTCTCTCTTCCTCCATTCTCTCTCCCATCTCCCTCTCTCTCCCTCCTCATTCTCCCTCCCGTCTCTCTCTCATCCTCCCGTCTCTCTCCCTCCCCTATTCCTCCCTCAGTTTCTCCCTTCCCCTCTCCCTCTTTCTCCCCTCTTCCTCCCTCCTCATTTTCTCCCTTCCCTCTATCCTCTTTCTCCCATCTCCCTCCCTCTTCTTTCTCCCTTCAATCTCTTCCTCTCCCCTCCCCTCTCTCCACTTCCACTCTCCTCCTCCTTTCTCTCTTTCCCTTCTCATCCTCCTTTCTATCTCTCCCTCCCCTCTCTCCCTCTTTCCGCCCCTCTCCCCCTCTCTTCCTCTTCCTCTCTCTCCTCCTTCGTCTCTCTCCTCCATTCTCT
>NW_014578493.1:71973-73143 GCF_000485595.1 Priapulus caudatus
CTCTCCCTCTCCCTCCTGCCCCCTCTCTCTCTCGATATATCCTCTCCCCCTCTCAATCTCTCTCGATATTTCTCTCCCTCCCCCTCTCGCCCCCTCTCTCTCTTTCTCGATATATCTCTCCCCCTCTCAATCGCTCTCGATATTTCTCTCCCTCCCCCTCTCGCCCCCCCCCCTTCTCGATATTTCCCGCCCCTCGCTCTCTCTCGATATTTCTATCTAAGTGTCTCTCGATTTTCTCTTCAGATATCGCAGTGTATAATTGCCTTATATTGCAGCTAGTGCGCGAGCCAGAGCTTTTGGAACTTCTTGGCTTCTGTGTACTTTCTGACCTGCACTGATAATGCTTATGATTCGCGACAAGATGTCGATGACTAAATCAATTTCGGCGGCGATGATAATTCGACGCTGCGCATGCGCATGTATCTACATCACTATATCTACATGTTCGCGTTGCGAACCGATGTCGCAAACAGAGCGGTCTCTGTAGCACCGTGTGATCTCTAGTGTGTGCGTGCGTGCGTGCGTGTGGGTGCGTGTGGGTGCGGGTGTGTGTGTGTATGTGCGCGCGCGCGTGTGTTTGTGTGTGTGTGTGTGTGTGTGGTGTGTGTGTGTGTGTGTGTGTTGTGCGTGTGTGTGTGTGTGCGTGTGTGTGTTTGCGTGCGTGCGCGCGCGCGTGTGTGTGTTTGTGTGCGTGTTTGCGTGGGTGTGATGTGTTTGTGTGTTTGTGTGTGTCTGTGTGCATGTGCGTGTGCGCGCGGGCGTGCGTGCGTGCGTGGGTGGGTGTATGCGTGGCTGTGTCTATGTGCGTGTGTGGCTGTGTCTATGTGCGTGTGCGCGTGCGTGTGTGTTCTGTCTGCGTGTGTGTTCTGTCTGCGTGCGTGCGTGGGCGGGTGTATGGGTGGCTGTGTCTATGTGCGTGTGTGTGTGCGTGTGTGCGTGTGTGCGTGCGCGTGTGTGTGTCTGTCTGTGTGCGTGCGTGCGTGCGTGCGTGCCTGGATGGGTGTATGTGTGGGTGTGTCTGTGTGCGTGCGTGTGCGTGTGCGCGCGCGCGCGTGTGTGTGTGTGTCTGTCTGTGTGCGTGCGTGCGTGCGTGCGTGCGTGCGTGCGTCTGTGTGTGTGTCTGTGTGCGTGCGTGCGTGCGTGTGTGTGTGTGTCTGTGTGCGTGCGTGC
>NW_014578493.1:74367-74775 GCF_000485595.1 Priapulus caudatus
GAGAGAGAGAGAGAGAGAGAGAGAGAGAGAGAGAGAGAGAGAGAGAGAGAGAGAGAAGACTAGAGAGAAGAGTCACAGGCTTCACAGGTGATCGTCTCCGCGCGCGCGCGCGTATTCTGTGCAAATAGCAAAAATTAAATTCATTGCCGACATAACTGCATTATTTAGAGAGATGGTAAGCAGAATGGCAAGCAGGCTGCGGGAACACCGGCGGATTACAAAGCGTGCTCCGATGAGATAGTGTCTGTGCGAGGGCGTGCGCGAGCAGACATGCGGGTGTGCGAGAAAGAGAAGGGAGAAGGGGAGGGAGAGGGGAGAGGGAGGGCAGAGGGAGGGAGAGAGCGGGGAGAGAGAGGGCAGAGAGAGAGAGAGAGCGGGGAGAGAGAGGGCAGAGAGAGAGAGAGAGAG
>NW_014578493.1:76493-76930 GCF_000485595.1 Priapulus caudatus
TCTCTCTCTCTCTCCGCGCCTCTCTCCTCCCTCCTCTCTCTCTCTCTCTCTCTCTCTCTCGCTCTCTCTCGCTCTCTCTCTCCCTCCCTCCCTCCCTCCCACCTCTCTCCTCTCTCTATCTTTCCCCCTCTTTCTCTCTCTCTCTCTGCTCTGATTCGTCATCGATGACGACACCTGAGCCAGCGTCGGCATCACAGCAGCGGCGGTAGTACCGCGCCGTGAGAGGCCACGGAGGATGAGGGGTTACGGATGGTGAGAGGTCATTAAAGATGAAAGGTCATGGGTGGTGAGAGGTCATGAAAGATGAGAGGGCATGGGTGGTGGGAGATCATGGGTGGTGAGAGGTCATGGAGGTTGAGAGGTCATGGAGGTTGAGAGGTCATTGGAGGTGGGAGGTCATGGGTGGTGAGAGGTCATGGAGGTTGAGAAGTCATGTA
>NW_014578494.1:0-48467 GCF_000485595.1 Priapulus caudatus
GGTCTGCTGAGGAGAATATTGGGGTCAGCTGTCCTATGCTTATTTCTATTCCTGTGGGATGGGTACGAATGCAGATCCTGGAATCAAAACTTCCGCCTCAGAGACGGCAGATTTGGTGGTGTGCATCATTTTTTTTGGATCACCCTGTACGTACGCATTCAGGATTCTATAATAGGCCTAGTTATAGACGCTCCCGGTAGCATGCATGCAGCACGCACGGCCACCAACACTCGCACGACACACGACACACACACAGTTACGAATGCGACGCACGCATGTAGCGTACGGCATCAGGGATTCCTAAAGTAGGCTATTGATAGACTCTGCTGGTACGCCCATACATGCTGACGCCGCGCAGTTAGCAAACACACACACACACACACACACACACACACAGAGGTTACGCGGGGGCGCGCGGCACGCAGCGCAACGTCAACGCGAGCATGCAGCGAACGCAACAAACACACACATACATCACGCATGCATGACACACGACACGGACACAGCGGAGGGGCTGACCACAACAGCGACACACACGACCCAGGTCAGCCGTGCACGCGAGCGCACGTGAACACATGCCACGCATTTACTCTGGGTGGTACGCCTATGCACGTACGCATTTTTTCACGCACAAACACGACACTTTGGCATACACCACGCACGCACACCACACACACAACACACACACGACACACACACACACACAGGTGTACGCAGAATGCACGCACGCACTGTACGTACGCATCAGGGATTCTATAAATAGGCGCCTACCTTACTGGACCGCGTGCGGGTACGAGACATGCACAGGCACCGCCGACGCACAAACACACACACACAAACAACATCACACACACACACACGACACAACACCAGTTATCGGGGGCGGTGTGGCAGTTGCAGCGCAGGCGAGATGCACGGTGTTGCCTGTGACCCTGTGTCTTCTCTGTGTGTGGTGGTGGTGTCCGTGCCCGTGTGTGTCGGTGCCACGTGTTATGAGGGGTAGGACACACATACACACGCACTCATACACACACACACACACACATCCAGTTACGCGTGCACGCACGCACGTACACATGCACGCATTCACGTACGTACGCATGCACGTACGCATTCACGCACAAACACACACGCATACACACACGCACACACACACACACACACACACACACACACACACACACACACACAGTTACGCATGCACGCACGCATGTACGTACGCATCAGGGATTCTATAATAGGCCTATTATAGACTCACTGGTACGCATACATGCACGCACGTGTATGTATGTGGTTGTGCGTGTGTGCATGCGGACGTGCGTGCGTGCACGCGTAACTGTGTGTGTGTGNAATATCGTGACCGTACGTCAAGCAGTTAAGATTTGTGCCCAACTGTTGACGGACGGACGGACGCACGCACGCACGCACGGACGAACGAACGATCATGCGATTCTACAAGCTGCATCTGACTACGTCAGATGAGCTAAAAACAAACACCCCTGGAAGTTAATATGCATAAAGAGATTTCTACAGGTGACAGTTTCTCAGTGTTTCGAATTTTCGGTGATCAAATAGCTGTAGGATCCGCGGGCCTGTTTTGTCAAGAAGCTGTAGGCCCGGCATCGAAACTGTCGGCGGCGGGCCGAAGGGCCGACGTGAATTTCAAACACTGGTTAGGGTTAGGGTTAGGGTTAGGGAGTAGGCGTAGGCGACTCCCTAGACTCATGAGTGGAGTAGGCAAGGTACGGTCCGGCATATTAGATAGTAGTATTTAGTACCAGGGTACGTTCCGGTATACCGGACTGTACCCAGGGTACGTTCCGGCAGTACCCTGGAGGACATAGACCCTATCAGGTGAAATAGGGGTAGGCGACTCCCTAGACTCGTTAGTGGAGTAGGCGAGGTACGTTCCGGCAGTACCCAGGGGGACATAGACCTTCTCAGCATTAGTATTAACTATTACTATTACTATTAGTAAAGTAAAACTAATAGTGCTAATAGTAATGCTGATAGGGTCTATGTCCCCCAGGGTACTGCCGGAACATACCCTGGTACTAAATACTACTATCTAATATGCCGGACCGTACCTCGCCTACTCCACTAACGAGTCTAGGGAGTCGCCTACGCCTACTCCCTAACTCTAACTCTAACCCTAACCCTAACCATATCAGCTAGATAGTTTTCCAGGGTACGTTCCGGTATAACGGACCGTACCCAGGGTACGTTCCGGCAGTACCCTGGGGGACATAGATCCTATGAGCGTAACAGTAATACTACTATATCACTATATTACAGCTGATAGGGTCTATGTCCCCCAGGGTACTGCCGGAACGTACCCTGGTACTAAATATACTACTATCTAATATGCATGACCGTACCTTGCCTATACTCCACTAACTAGTCTATGGAGTCGCCTACGCCTACTCCCTAACCCTAACTCTAACCCTAACCCTAACCATATCAGCTAGATAGTTACGCTGAAGGGGTCGTTGTCGTACCAAGTACTACAGATATGTACCCGAGGTACATATATGTATACTGTATACACAAAGTGTACCAGACTTGTACTACAGAAGTGTACCCTAACCCTAACCCTAGCCCTGACCCCTAACACTAACCCTAAACATACCTCATATAAAAATATAGACATAATACTAAACAACCTAAAACTACCTCGGGTACATATTTGTAGTACCTGATACGACAACGACCCCCATCTGCGATAGTTACCAGGGTACGCTCCGGTATACCGAACCGTACCCAGGGGTACGTTCCGGCAGTAACCTGGGGGACATAGACCCTATGAGCAATAGTAATACTAATAGTAATTAATACTAGAACTAAACACGTGCGGATCAGTATAACCACTGTCTTATACATACTATTACTAGTATAGTAGTGCCCAAAACCAACTTTACCGATTTATATTTGTGTATCGCATATTTTACACACGAGTAAACCTACCTAGCTTTGCGGGCAGGGGTTTCTCGTGCACTTATCAATATCTGGAACAAATACACTAACGTATCGAATGTCAAAGATCTTACCGCTAATTCACACATCCTACAACTAAATTTTTTACGTTCTACTCCTTGTTAATTGTGTCTACTCTTTCAAGAAAAAATCTGCGCTCTTCATCTTTCTTGGCATTTTGCAAAATGGCGATCGTGGCGCGCCAAATGAAAATAGTTTTCTGTTGACTGAACGTATGAACGTACAATAGGTATACCTACTACAATACACAGTGTATTGTTAGAAAGTGTTCAACAATACACAGTGTATTGTTGAAAGCTCTTGATGCGTACGTACATGCGTGCGTGCATGCGTAACTGTATGTGTGTGTGTGTGTTTGTTTATGCGTACGTGCATGCGTACGTGCGTGCGTGCACGCGTAACGGTGTGGGTGTGTGTGCGTGTGTGTTTGTGCGTGCGTGCGTGCATGCGTACCAGGAAGTCTATCCCTGATGCGTACGTACATGCGTGCGTGCACGCGTAACTGTGTTTGGTTGTTTGTTTGTGCGTGCGTACATGCGTGCACGCGTAACTATGTGTGTGTGTTTGTGCGTGCGCGCGCGTGTGTTTGTGCGTGCGCGCGCGCGTGTGTGTTTGTGCGTGCATGCGTGCGTGCGTGCTCGTGTACGAGGCTTATGTATTGGCCTATGGAATGACGGTCGTGACATCTAGCGGTCACAAAAATTAAATTTATTTTTTAATTAGCTACGTACGCTAACTAGTACGAACGCTAGTTTCTCCAATCGTGTTCCTTTTCGCGCAATTACAATTACGGGTATATGACGTCACGGCCTATGCAGAGTCCACTTACATAGGATTGCAGGATAGTAGCGTGTGTGATAATCTTTATATAATGATTATATTGAAAATATTTTTGTGA
Source organism: Priapulus caudatus (assembly GCF_000485595.1). NCBI lineage: Eukaryota > Metazoa > Priapulida > Priapulimorpha > Priapulimorphida > Priapulidae > Priapulus > Priapulus caudatus. The sequence continues at coordinate 3,893 of NW_014578494.1, forward strand.
AAAAATTGTAGTATAATTCTTATATATTTTGCATTGAAATTCATCTGTATAAAGATGTCAAGTAAGACTTGGTCTTTCATCCACAATGCATTGTTTATTTCATATATAACAGTCACCTGTCAAAAGTGCTCGCTCTATTATAACAAAACTTTCATTTTCTATAAACTAGAAATAAAAAAACGTGTGTTATAAATTTATACACTGAAATAAGCAAATATCCGTCATCACTAAAATGCATTGTACACCCAAAACAGACTCCCGAGAAGGTTGCGAGATGACTTGCAAGTTAATACTTTGCAAACCAAAAAAAGATTTTAAATCAACATTGCTAACAGTGGTTTTAATTAGGTAGCAGTCTTTAAAATAAATAGATTATCAGAGATATATATATATAGATTATAACGAAACACAATGTGGCCGTACAACAAATACTTTAGTCGCTGAATGATCATCCAAACCTAATTATTAAACTATTAGTAGTTATTTACTTTGATAAACTAAGACATATGTTCTTTATGTAACCCAGTATAGGCTGGGCATAATTGAATAAACTAATATGTAAAAGCGATAAATTTACCCGTTAACATATTGCAGTTTTAGCACACTTCCATTCAGTGCGGCATTTGTGCCACCACTGCTTACAGGTGGGGTGCACGCCAGCCAATCTGTCACTTTCTGTCCTCGTTTTTTTCTTCCATTGCATGGACAATCTATGAAATTAGAAAAAATATTGGCAGAGCAAATAAATATGAAATGGTGCAACGTTTAAATTCTCCTGATACAAAATTAGTATACAATATAGTTTGTGAAGATGTTATATAGTTTTGATTAACAATTTTAATTTATTTATTTAATTAATTACCGAATATCTGGTCTCGCTGACACTGTCGGGGATCTGCAGCTTCTGAAACCATAGAAATATAGTCATTGGAAGTTATTGAAATATATCTATGACGTGAATATACATATGTAAATTACACTACTGAAAACAAAAATCTAAATCGAATCTATAGCTTATAAAACTCCCACTACGAGGGGGGGGTACGATTGTTGATAAGTCGTTTGACGCTCACTATCGGAGGGTACCCTGGGTACGGTTCGATATATCGGAACCTACCCTGGTAACTATCTGATATGGTTAGGGTTAGGGTTAGGGTTAAGGTTAGGGAGTAGGCGTAGGCGACTACCTAGACTCATTAGTGGAGTAGGCGAGGTACGGTCCGGCATATTAGATAGTACCAGGGTACGTTCCGATATATCGAACTGTACCCAGGGTAACCTCCGATAGTACCCTGGGGGACATAAACCCTCTCAGCATTAGTATTGCTCATAAGGTCTATGTCCCCCAGGGTACTGCCGAAACGTACCCTAACTGGGTACGGTCCAGTATACCGGAACGTATCTTGGTAACTATCTGATATGGTTAGGTTTAGGCTTAGAGTTAAGGTTAGGGTTATGAAGTAGGGCTCATAGGGTCTATGTCCCCCAGGGTACATACCGGAACGTACCCTGGTAACTATCTAGCTGATATGGTTAGGTAATTATCTAGCTGATATAGATAACGTTTTTCCAAACGTTAAAAACAATATGACACGGTTAAACCTGTGTGTGAGTGGTGCGACGAGGCTGTACTGCTGTTTGCATGACTAGTAAGTAATACGATGTGCTTTGCAGCTACAGTGACTTATGTGTGTTAAAACTTGAGACAATTATAAATATTTACTATATATATATTATATAATTCAACATGATATATTACCTAAATCTTCTTAATATTATTTTAAAATAGTATACTGATTGTTTGTTAACTACCAGTGATACTTTATTGTTTACATCTAAACGTGAAATGCGCGGGGATGTGAGAATTACTCCACAACCTAGCGCACGTGAACAGTGAGCGTGCTGCACGACCCGTGCACGTAAATAAACCCTGGCCAACACAATGTAAGGTTCACTACCACTGGCCAAAAGTAAGCTCCACCTACTTCTTATAGATTTTAGGTATGCCAACGCTGCTACTGGATTCAGGAATCTGTGCTAACCTGTGTGTCCGAACATCCCACGCAGGTTTCTTGAATGCCAACTAAAGTTGATTGCAGTGAGCAGTCAATATGCACTGGGCGAATGCATTGTTTACATGTATGTCACGGTTTATCACGGATTAGTTTTCAAACAAGTGCTGCAGAGCGACAGCGCTCATCTAACGTCTACTGCAGTGACTCTGAGGTGGAGTGGTGGGATTCTAGTAAACCCGGTTAGTCCCAAATGTGTTCCCATGCGTGCCGAAACAGTGGAAGGCACAGGAATGGTATCAGGAACTTTCTCAATGGAATGTTCGTTGAAATCGTTATTAAAGTTGCCACGAGATGGCGCGTACGTTTAAGTGTCTTAAGATTAAAGACGGAAGCTCCCATCGTACGTAGTAGCAACAACTATTTGCAAGACAGAATAAGTAAGCACTCATCCATTTACCTATGCAAGCTTACAGGTTGAAATAGAGAGCTGCCACATGTAACTAATTAACGCAGGCAAAAACTACACAGTACTATCCCCACCACATACACTGGCAGTGGCATAAGTTACATGTAACACACTGACAGTACAGAATGCCATAGAAATTATACGATTTAAGGAGCATAAACCTTCTTCAACCAAATTTAGCTTTTGAAATTTCACTGTGACATTGTAGCCTCATACATCCAGGCATGTATAGATTCTACTAGCAAACCCGGCAGTTAAAATTCTTTCTAACAGTAAACAAATCCATGTTTAACCCTCCTCTTGAGGGTCAAAAAGTTATCCGACACTTACTTTTCGCATGTCAGCGGAAAGTACAATTCACGGTGCTTTCAATAAAGTCATAAAAATAGTAGGTCACTGCTGGAACAAAAAAGTTTTTCAATCGCTCCGTCAGACCATGTCCTCAGAAAACGTCTAAACTCTGCCCTGTGCCCCATTGATCTTTGACCTGTGACCTCCAATTTCGGCACAGTGATGGCCTTTCCTACCATGATGCTATACACCGACTATCACGAGCCTAGGTCGAGCCGTTTAGATTTGTGCCGCAATTCTGCATTTCCTCCCTATACTTATAGTTAAAGAGGGAATGTTCCCCTTCTTTACACCTTTGACCTTTGATCTTTGACCCCAGCTTCGACATCCAACTCGTTTTCGGATTTCCCCAGTCCCAAATATCGTGACCGTACGTCAAGCAGTTAAGATTTGTGCCCACTGTTGACGGACGGACTGACGCACGCACGGACGCACGACGAACGAACGATCATGCGATTCTACAAGCTGCATCTGACTACGTCACATGATGCTAAAAACAAACACCGCCTGGAAGTTAATATGCATAAACAGATTTCTACAGGTGACACGTTTCTCAGTGTTACGAATTTTCGGTGATCAAATAGCTGTAGGATCAGCGCGCCTGTTTTGTCAAGAACGCGTGTAGGCCCGCATCGAACTGTTCGGCGGCGGGCCGAAGCCGGCCGACGTCGAATTTCAAACACTGGTTAGGCGTTAGGTTAGGGTTAAGGGAGTAGGCATAGGCGACTCCCCTAGCTCATTAGTGGAGTAGGCAAGCGTACGTCCGGCATATTAAGATAAGTAGTATTTATGTAGCCAGGTACGTTCCGCGTATACCGCGACTTACCAGGTACGTTCGGCGGCAGTACGCTGGAGGACATAGACCCTATCAGCGTGAAGTACGGGTAGGCCGACTCCCTAGACTTCGTTAGTGGAGTAGGCTAGCGTACGTTCGGCAGTACCAGGGGGGATATTAGACCTTCTCAGCATTAGTATTAATTGATTACCTATTAACTATATTCGTAAAGTAAAACTAATGGTACTATATAGGTAATGCTGATAAGCGGTCTATTGTACCCGCCAGGGTACTTGCGGTAGCAATAACCCCTGGTACTAATAGTCACTATCTAAATATGCCGGACCGATAACCTCCGCTACTCCACTAAAGCGAGTTAGGGAGTCGCCTACGCCTACTCCGCTAACTCTAAGCTTCTACCCTAACCCTAACCATTATCAGCCCTAGATAGTTTTTCCAGGGGTACGGTTTCCCGGTACTAACGGACGCGTTAACCCACGGTGTACGTTCCGGCAAGTACCCCTGCGGCCGACATATACGCCTATGGCGTAACAGTTAATTACTACTATAGTTACTATATTACAGCACTGATAGGGTCTATGTCCGTCCCAGGGTACTGCGCGCGAACGTACCCTGTACTAAATATACTACTATCTAATATGCCGGACCGTACCTTGCCTACTCCACTAACTAGTCTATGAGAGTCGCCTACGCCTACTCCCTGAACCCTAACTTCTAACCTAACCCTAACCATATCAGCTAGATAGTTACGCTGAAGGCGGTCGTTGTCGTATCAAGTACTACAGATATGTACCGAGCTCATATATGTATACTGTATACACAAAGTTGTACCAGACTTGTACTACAGAAGTGTAGCCCTAACACCTAACCCTAGCCCTGCGACCCTAACACTACCCTAAACAATACCTCATATAAAAATATAGACATAATACTAAACAACCTAAAACTACCTCGGGTTACATATTTGTAGTACCTGATACGACAACGACCCCCATCTGCGATAGTTTACCAGCGGTACGCTCCGGTATACCGAACCGTACCAGGTGACGTTCCGGGCAGTAACCTGGCGGGACATAGACCCTATGAGCAATAGTAATACTAATAGTAATTAATACTAGAACTAAAACACGTGCGGATCAGTATAACCACTGTTCTTCTACAATACTATTACTAGTAATAGTAGTGCCCAAAACCAACTTACCGATTTATATTTGCTGTATCGCATATTTTACACACGAGTAACCTACCTAGCTTTGCGGGCAGGGGTTTCTCGTGCACTTATCAATATCTGAACAAATACACTAACCGTATACTAGCTACAGATACACAGTGTGTTGTTAGAAGGTGTTCAACAATACACCATGTATTGTTGAAGAGCTCGCTAACATAACACAGTGTTATTGTCAGATACAATACACTGTGTATTGTTAGTTACCAGGATTATCTGTTTGATAAATGAGATAACAAATTGTTGTCTAGACGGTCAAGGTGGCTCTGTCCTCTACAACACAGTAATTGATATACCGAGAATTAATGACAACTGCGAACCAATCTATCAACGCCGGAGACATTCGGTGTAATAGTGATAAATACGATTGATTAAATTATAGTAACTCACGTCGGTTGTCACTGGCAGTCCAGCTATGAGCAATGTACAACATATTATCGTTGCGTGAAAAATCACTCGCTTTCTGAATGTACCCAGTGCCTAAATATAAAACCCCACATAGAGTAAATATACTTGTTATGAACAAAGTTAATTGTAATATTTTAACATGGAATAAATAAATTTATATATCAATATCTATAACCATCGCAGATGTAATATCGTTGCACAGGGTGGTTAAAAAAATCGGTTACTCCATGAGGTAAAATACTAAACAAACGTTAATTAAATTTACAGGTCAACATTCATAACCTTCATGGCGGTGACGTCACAAGAAAGGGTGGCTGCAAATGTGATGATGCCACATATAGGGTAATACATTACATACCAAACTAATCATAATATTCTATCGTAAACAAAATTTGCTCGTCAACATTTATAACCTACGCGGAGGTGGCGTCATAATATGGGCTGACTTCAAAAGTCAGAATAGGATGGAAGCTTGCAACATATGCCCCCACACGGACACACCACGCCACACAACCAGTTATCTACAGCCACATTCGCGTTTCATTCCACACAGACAGACATCCCCACGACATGCGATCGGTGTTTTTCCAATGAAATAATCAGTGAGTGACCCCGTGTAGAAAAAGCATACCTGGGAAAATTTATCACAGAGTGATGTCTCTATATTGGCGACTAGAATGAGTATATCGTACTGAGGAAGAACAGCGTGAGCATGAGAAAGTAACGGATTCCAAACAGATGGCCGACGTCTATCCGACTGATCACGTCCGCAATCACTTTGAAAATGTAGAAGTAGTCTGCGAAAACAAAAAATATTATATACAATTATTTCAATGCGAGCGGAATTAAACGTAAGGTGAATCAGAATTGTTATTCCTTATTTGTTTTGTTGCTTGTTTATCAGTTTGACATTTTGGGGGCGGTGGGAGGGCGAAGAAAAATCCTTAACGTCTTGTCGACTATATATACAAATCTTTATACTTGGTAGTTTCCCACTGTCTCCATTGTCAATGTCGTTCAATTTATAAAGAAAAGATGCACTCGCTTGCAGCCTACCACGACGAAGCACCAACTGCTGAGGCGGGCTCCTGGTCGTTTACATACCGGAGTAACTCGGGGTTCGCTGTCGACCAGTAAGAGAACGGTGCGCGCTGATAGGTGGAAATAAGATTGAATGAGGTCAAAGGTCAATGGGCCCCGCAATTTTGCTGAGTGGAGCAATCCCCGCACTTTTTCACTCCGGATCCGGATTCTACTGCTTCACACTCACACACACACACACACACACACACACACGCGCGCGCGCGCGCACACACACACACACACACACACACACACACACCTCCGTAATGCACGGCCGACACGTCCTTTGACCAGACGAGCGCGTAGAAGCCGGAGTAGGAGAAGATGACGACGGTGTAGCAGATCAGGCCAGGGCCAGTCAGCCACTACTACATCTGTGCACGGACTCCTACCCGGATTCTGCGACATATACGTGTGCCGGAGAGGCGGTAAATGGAGTAGGGGCTGCGACAGATGGCGTATACCCAGAGGTACGAATCTGCACGTACAGCGGCCGTGCAAAGCATGAGTTTGCACATGCGGCCTAGGAGAAGATGTAGGTGTGATGCGCGGCGCCCGCGGCGCTTGTATCGCCGCACTGGCTATGCACTGTTCTTAATACGCTGCTGGCCCTACTGTACGCATTAGGGCCAGTCTATCACTACATCTGTGCACGGAATTCCACACGGATTCTGCGACACATAGATGTAGGTGTGATGCTGCTGCCTCGTTAAGCCGGTATGGCCGCCTGCTTACTATGGTACTGTGGCGAAGTCGATCCTGTCCGTGTGTTGCCCGTCATATCCCTGCACTATCGCCAACGTTACAGTTATACGTTTATTGTGATCATGCAGGAATTAATGTTATAGAGGGCGCGAGCAAGAGAGCGTGTGCGCGCATGACATTGTGATGTGAGGCGAGCGTGCTCGCTCTCTTGACGGGCAACAGTGGAAGAGGGCGGACGTGTCATCAGCACGGTCTTTGTTTTGTGGTGCCATATAAGTCGGATGGCTAGGACGATTGTAATTATTGTGGTGTCAACAAGGAGAGCATCGCCGCACGCGCCGGGAGAGTGAGAGTGGAGTGGGTCTCCGGTGCGCTAAGATGCGAATGTAGAGTGAGAGTAGCGACGTGTTGTGTGCCGGCACTCAGCATAGTCCTGGTACGCGAGAGTGGATCGCTGCTGTAACTGGCGACCACTCTCCCGTGTAGTAAGTAGTGTGTTAATAAAAGCGTGGTTCTGTACGTCTCTTGTTGCTGTTAGTTTCGTCCGCGAGTCCTGGTAGAATCTGGGTGGGAGACGTAACTTCCCGGGGAGAACTTCGGCCACGCCCGAACCTAGTATACGATCACGGATAGAGGGAAAGACGGTGGAGAAGAAGGCAAAAACGTTACAGTACTAAACACTTATTTATTATGCTACTAAAGGCACAATACATACCTATATTGAATGTATGGTGTTAATCGCTATAGTACCGACTGCCTATGATGATAGGCAGACACTAAGAAAAACCCTTTGCACGCTTACATCGTGGTTCGGGCTTTCGGCTGAACTGCAACGGTTATGAACAGGCCCGCGTTATCCGCGGCAGGTGTGCTGGCCGCGCGTTAGGTGGGTTCACATAGCTTCTTCGCAACCGCTAATAGAGATGCGCGAGGCGCCCGAATGTACGTCTGGTAGCAGTCCGAAGACCAGCGTCATAGCGTCTTTATCAGCCAGTCGCTGAGGTGGGCGTCCCCAGCGGTGGTGGCGGCGCCGACGCAAAAGCTTTGCGGATGTAGACCGGCCTCCTGCAGAAGTTGCCACAGATATATCACCAACGATTTGCGAGTAAGGAAGGCACCGTAGTCCATGATGTACAGCGATAGGTGTGTCGCCCACGTGCGGCGAAACTGTTTGTACAACTTGCACGCTTTTCCGGAAGGGGTCGGTTTTCCATGCCTTAATGTTTATTTCTACAGCGCAATGAGATGTGTAGATGTCGCACAAAGCCAGTGACGCGCTGGGATCAAATGTGCGTTTAGTAGGAGCCGTGAATTTGGATACGCGTAGAAATCCAAAAAAGGGTTAGGGTTAGGGTTAGGGTTAGGGTTAGGGTTAGGGTCGAGTAAATTTTTATGTTTGTTGTTTGATATTGTAGCTGGAAGTTCCTCTCGTGCTTCAGCCACTTCTGCCTCTCCTGTAGGGTGGGCAGATACTCCTTAATCCACCTGGTCCAAAATACGTCCGCTAAGTACTGGACTTGGCGCCATCTCTGTCTATAAGTGTCCTGCTGGACAAACTTTCCGGGTGGTAAGTCTGGCCTCGATCTCAGCAGCAGCAGGTCGTTCGGTGTTAAAGGTGCCGGGTCGTTAGGGTCGTCTGAGAGCTTCGTTAGTGGTCTACCATTGACAATGCCTTCAACTATGCAGAATAAAGTTGATAGTCTCTTGTCGTCGATGGTTTGCTGGCTGACGATGCCTGAGAAGACAGCTCGGACGGTTCTGATTTGCCTTTCCCATACTCCACCCATATGGGAGGTTGCTGGTGGGTTGAATATCCACTGTACGTCTTGTTGTAGTAGGTTGTCGGCTATCTTCTGCTGATTCCACTCCTTTATGGCTTCATGTAACTCCCGCTTAGCCCCAACGAAGTTGGTTCCATTATCGGATCTGATGGTCTTTGGGTTCCCTCGTCGTGCAATAAATCGTTGTAGTGCGTTGATGAACGAATCGGTGTCAAGGCTGCAAGCAACCTCAAGGTGCACTGATCGAGTGGCTAGGCACGTGAATAGGCACCCATATCTCTTCACCCCGGTTTTCCTAGCTCTCTTCACCTTGAGTGGGCCGAAATAGTCAACACCCACTTCGGTGAATGGTGGCTGATTTGGGGTGACTCTATCTCTGGGTAGGTCTGCCATGTATTTTCCTGCAGGGGATGCAGTTTCTAACGGCTCGTTTCACCGACACTCGACCCTTTATGATCCAGTAGGTTTGTCTAATTTTCGCTAAGACTCTCTCGGCACCAGCATGACCAGTTATCTTGTGGAAATGTTCGATGATCAGCTTAGTCACGTGATGATCTGGAGGCAGAATGGCAGGATGTTTGGCTGAGTCAGAAAGTGGTGCATTCGACAGGCGGCCACCGACTCTTAACATTCCATTCGCTGACATCACAGGAGAGAGCTTCTCTAGTTGTTGTAGCTTTGTAGGGTCAGTGTGCCAGCTTCTCTGCATGTAGACTATAATAGCTTGTTCAGCTCTCTGGATTTCTTTCACTGTGACTGGTTCAGTACGTTTGACATCTGACTTCTTCCTCAGAATGTCTTTCACATAAAGGATAATAGCTACAGCTCGCTTTAGTTTATGCCACGACGAAAACCTTTCAAACAGTTGGTCGACCGTCGTCTTGGTCGCTTTAGCTTCTGTAGCTGTAGTTGAGTAAATCTCCATAGCCTTCTTGATCTCTGCAGCGGTAGGTATGTCTCCTAAGTCAGGTTGGGCTGGCCATAGCTCCTCCTTGCTCCACAGGAAGGTAGGACCTTGCTTCCAGCGTTCATCAGTTATCATCTCATCAGCTGACATACCCCTAGAGATATCATACGCAGGATTGTTGTTAGTATCAACTTGTCTTCATTGGCTCGACAAAGAACCTTCATGTATCTGTGCCACTCTGTTCGCTACGAACGTCTGGAATCTCTTTTTCTCGCTTCGCAAGTAGTGCAGAACTATAGTACTATCTGTCCAGAACACAGATTTTGACAGAGTGTACTCGAGGTGCTTTCTACAGGCCTGGTCGAGCTTTACAGCAACTACGGCCGCTGACCACTCTAGCCTTGGAATTGTTGTTGGCTTTATCGGTGCTAGCCTGCTCTTTGTCATCACTAAGCAGCAATCCTGTAAGATGCATCCACCATGCGCAAGTACATAACTGCACCAAATCCTTTCTCTGACGCATCGTCGCTTGGCTTCAGACATCTTGGAACTTTAAAGTCTGCTATCTTAGGGGGATCTTGAAGCCATCTTATCCATTGATCCGCGACATACTTGGGTATCGCTTTATCCCAGTCTAGCTTCTGTCTGCACAGTTCTTGAAACAATATCTTCGCTCGCATGATGAAAGGTCCAACGAATCCTAACGGGTCATACACTGTACCTGTAAAGCTCAACATTCCTCTCTTAGTTCAAGGAACATCCTTCACGGATACATCGTAACCGAACTGGTCGGTCTCTACTCTCCACAGCACACCGAGGGCTCTCTCGGCAGGCAGACACTCTTCCTCTAAGTCCAAGCTTGCTGCTGCCTTAGCCCACTCCGTCCCTGCGTGAGTTACTGATAAACTTGGTGAGTCTGAATCCTCCCAGTGAGAGAAGCTCACGCAGCTGCTTTATCAGTCTCACTGCCTCTTCTTCCGAGACAACGGACTTTAAGCAGTCATTGACGTAGAAATTAGTGTCCACAGTCTGCACAGTTTTTACGTCATCCTTATCTTTAAGTTATCCTTGTTGTCCTCTGCCGTGCGTTTAAGGGCAAAGTTGGCGCAGCTAGGGCTCCATAGCCCTCCAAACAGATGAGAAGTCATTCTGTAGGTCTTGGGTTGTTTGGTGACGTCGCCGCCCTCCCACCAAAGGAAACGTAGATAGTCCCGGTTCTCGGGGTGCACCTTCACCTGCATAAACATTCCCTCAATATCTGACATAAATGCTATAGGTTCCTGTCTAAATTTGAGCATCACGGCGATCAGCTTGTTCATAAGATCAGGTCCCTGATAGATCAGATCGTTGAGCGAGACTCCCTGGTAAGGGGCAGAACAGTTGTACACAACTCTGACTTTCCCTGGCTTTAGTGGATAGATCACAGAGTGATGAGGCAGGTACCAGATAGCTTCCTTACGATGGTCCAAGGCCAGCTGCTCGTGAGGCACTTCTTCAGCATGCCCTTTTTCCACAGAATCCTGGATCCCCTGAACATACGTCTCCCGCAGTTCAGAGTCCTTGGACAGTCTCTTTTCAAGCAAATCAAACCTGTGCTTAGCCATGCTGTAGTTGTTTAGCATCTGAGGCGGTCTCTGCCTAAATGGGATCCCCAGTGAGTAATGTGGACCCTCACGTCGGATTGAGCTTTCCCACTCAGAAATAAATTTTCCTGTTACTCACAGACAGAGCAGTCTCTTCTTTGTACAACGGGTCATCTAACTTCCAGTATCTCTCCACCTGTTTCTCCAGGGACAATGTCGAGTTGACAAAGTAAGTGCTAGCTTTCTTGGGTGTAAATTTCTTGGTAGGGCCAAACATAGCCCATCCTAGTAGAGTTCTTGTTGCAATTGGCTCCCCTTCCTTACCAGAACGAGACTCTAAGTCGATCAGAAGCTGTGCATGATCAGAGCCGATTATCAAATCCACTTGGGAAACGTCCACATTCAGCAGGGTGACGTCTCGTAGATGTAGCATATGTCCGATATCTGATGAAGTCACACGGTTGTCTAAGCTCACATTCAGTTTCTCACGGGAGATTACGTCGGTCAGTCGGAACGTCTTGCCGCTGTTTAAAGCTCCCACTTCAAGATCTACAACCATCACTTCTTCTTCGACATGGTCTCTATGGAGAGTGGTTAGCTCCATAATTCCAGGACGGCCAAGAACATTTAGCTTGGTTCTCAATCTATCGGTGCACACCGTTGAATTGGAACACCTATCTAAGAGCGCATATGTCTCTGTCTGTTTCCTGCGTCCAAGGTCCTGAATGGTGACAGGGATAATGGGCATGCCAATTGTGCCCTGTCCTGCACCAGCGAAGGCACACCTGACGTCCATGTTAGGTCGGGACTTGATTGTTCCTACGGGCTGGTTGTTAGCTGGGAACGTGCTACCTCTTGTAGTCACGGGTTTAGCAGCAAGGGTATCTGTAGCTGTCTGGTGGTTAGGCAGGTGCAGCCACCGGTTGTGTCTTTGACCACATCCAGGAACATTACACGTCCACTTCTTCTGACAGTCTCTGCCGAAATGCCCTGCTTGGAAACAATTTACACACAGCTTCTTCATCAGAACAAAGCTGTGTCTGTCTTTAACGGCAAGCTCTCTAAATCGGTCGCATTGGTTGAGGTAATGGGTATCCTCACACATAGGGCACTTGGGTACATACTTGGAAATACTTCCTCCTATGATGGCCCTCTCATGTGTTCTCTCTATAGGTTTAGCCTTGGCGTCAGACGAGAAAGCAGCATTCCTTCTCCTCTGCTGTTTGAAATCAAAGCATTTATCTCTAGGCTGCCTCAGAGTGGATTTCTGAAGATTGCCGAACACAGGGTCGCTCTCTTCATCCACTACTCTGTCTACAAATGATATTATATCATCCAGGTTCGGTATGCGTTTCCTACTTTTAATATCAAAGTTTCTTTTCCTCCATCTGTTTCTTACATGCTCAGATAATTTCTCAACGACTGCACGGAGGCTGGACCTGGTCCCTAGCTCGTTAAGATAGTTCATTGATGACAAGGTCTGTACGGAGGTCATCAGCAAACACTCTCATGTCTCCCATGTCTCTCAGTTGGGGTCTCTGCAACACCTTATCCAACCACGCTTGAGCAATCTCATCTTCATTACCATACCTCTCCTTCAACAACCTACGGGCTAGCCTGTACCCTCAAGCTCGGGCTAGCTTCTTAACGAGGCAACATTCCAACAGGTCTCTTGGCGGGCCAACGCAGTGTTGAATCAAACCGTTTAGTTTTGTGGCGCTATCTAGAGTCTTTCCTTCCATTGTATTATCGAACGACCTCACAAAGGGGTAGTACTTCAGAGGGTCTCCGTTGAATTTTAGAATTTCTATCTTGGGAGCCGTAACGCTGTCAATGACCGACTGATTCTGACTCCGGGTCTCCTCCATTAGAAATTTCAGTGCGCTCACGAATGTCTGAGTGGTATCCTGCGCAGGAGTGTCCGACGCGGAATCTGTTGATATGTAAAACGTCTCTGTACTAGCCTTCGCCTTTGGAGTATGAAAGTCCTCATCAGCATAGGCAGGCTGGAGGGGAGTAGACTGCACTGTCGGCTTTCCTACTGTTTTGAACTTAGACCCGACCTCTTGTTCGAACTTCTGTGTCTCCATCTCCAATTTCATCATTCTCAGCTTGTTTTGATACTGTTCACGTCGCATCATTAGTTCCTGTTCCCCGTGAAGCGCCGCTAGCTCATTCTCCTGCTTTTGTTTGCGCAGCAAAAGCTCGTATGTTCTTTGCTGCTTGAGCTTATCCTTCTCTAGGTTTGCGATTTTCCTCTCCAGTACCTTTACCGTGTCATGCTCATACTCCTCATCGTCGTCCTCATTACTATCGGGTGTAGTCGGAGCATTATCTTGGCCAAGCATTGGTTCAGGTTTAAGCAAGGTAGTTTCTGGTTCCTCAACCTCCTTAGCCTCCACATACAATACATCAGCAATCCAATGTGTGACAGTATCCACAAAGCTGTTGGCATCGGCCAGGAACTTCTCTCGATATTTATTCGATTCGGCAATATCAGCTTTATCGGTTAGCCCCTGGTGGTAGGATGCGTGAGCAGCCATAAAGGTTTGCACGGACACTTCAAAGTTGACCTGAAGGTCTTGCACATGAGGCACATTGTCATTGTTCTGCATCAGAGTAATTTCCTGATTTATAAGTCTCGTACGTAGCAGCACCCTTAGCCTTTCCTCGTTTCTTCTTGAGGTCGGTTGTCCCAGCTTCAGCAGCTGCAGCCTGATCCTCGTGACCCGGCATCGCTGGTCGTCGTCGTCGTCGTTGTTGTTGTTGTTGTTGTTGTTGTTGTTGTTGTTGTTGTTGTTGTTGTTGTTGTTGTTGTTGTCGTTGTTGTTGTTATCTCCACGATATCACAAAGTTCATATCGTGATTAACTTTAATGTAGCGAATGACTACATTAACTTCTTTGTTTCTTTTACATCTAAATGGCTTATTTATTTTTTCTTCGTAACAAGCACCAGCGGATCACACACGTTCTTCTTTATTTTCTTATTTTCTGCCTACGTACGTCGTCTTATATAACATAACGAACGACCGTATCTTTACGAACGTATCTGAACGAACGTATCTTACTTAACGAACGAACGTATCTGAACGAACGAACGCACGAACAATTCTGAACGGTTAATTTGAAAACAAATTCAAAGAACACATTTACTATTTACTGTATGTGCTATGCTGTTTGTGTAGCTCGCTATGAACAACAAATTTTCTGGTAATACAATTCAAATACACGTACGGCAATCACCGCCGAAGCTGCTACTATTAATTTATAAATACATTAATAATTATCTATAAACTCAAATCCCTTACCACGCTGGGTTCATCAGGGTTTTAATAGCACATTAAATTTTGCGTCTTCACCGTAAGCCACAATGGCGAAAAAGAAAACGCGCGTCACCTCCCTTAGCAACTAACCGGTATCAATGCGCTGCTGTGCTGCTAAAGTAGTGCACCGCCTAACTGCGTAGCGGCAGGAGTTGTCACCAACAGATATCATGATGACCATGACCCTTCAAGGAGAAGAATTTCTGTCATATTAGCGCTATTTCTTCGTGTATAGCATACTCATTATTGATTAAATTGACAACGTCACCATAAATAGCATCACATCAGCAAATAGTAAATTTGTGTGTTATTTGTACAAAATAAGGCTCAAGGATAGAGAGCATGGTTGTGAGAGCAAAGCCGATGTGTTACGTACGCTACATAGTTCTCAATCTCGCCATGCTCTCTATCCTTGTCCCCAAAAAGGATATGTATGTATGTAGTGTACAATATATGATTATTCACGTATCTAGATTTCTAAAAATGTAACTCAACTCGTTAATTAAACTAATTGCATTTCAATAAACTCAAGACTCAGAGAGATCATAGTAATGTGGAGATTTCGGGGTGTGTAACTCACAGGAGCAGCTATAGACTAGATCAGGATGGATATAGATTGAACTCGCAGTATAGATATAATAACCATTTATATTGACTAAAGAGAGGATAAAATATAGATCGCACATAAATATGTCAACACGCACGTCCATGGGCGCAGCCATCTTGGATCATGCTATCACTGCTGCTGCTATGGTCGGGGAAAACAAGGAGTGTTTACGCGAAAAGCGATAACGAGATAAATAGGATATAATAATCTGCGCGGTTAGGTATTACAGGCCCGTAGCCAGGGGGGGTTCGGGGGGTTTGAACGAACACCCCCGAGCTCCCCAAGCCAAAAAATTTTTTTTTTGAAAATTTGCAAGAATTTCACCACAGGTCGCTTCATTTTAGTGTAATAATTGCAAAGTCTCCATCGTGCGGGAGGGTGAACAGTGAACACCCCCCTCCCACACCCTCCCCCGCTTGGTCGCTTGGCTCCCTCGCCTGGTCGCTTCGCGCCCAAGCAGGGGCGTGTACAGGGGGTGTCCAGGGAGTCCGGACCCCCCCTTGCTCGCGCAGAAAACGCATCTGAGGGGGTGTAATTTAAAAAAATTTATGGGGGAGGGCCCCCCAGACCCCCCTTCGCGTGCTCGCAACTTTGGGTTACGGTTACACCCCCATGGTAAAAATCCTGTACACGCCCCTGCCGAGCAAATTGCCAACATTGAAAAACGAACCCCACCCCCAATATAAAGCTGGTTACGGGCTTGGGTATTATTAGTCAGCATAATATATGAGGGGATTTGAATAGAATGAATAGTTTAAGTTGTCGAAGAGAGGAATATTTACTCAAAAACGAGTTGCATAAGATGATGCAACCATCGTACCAGACACGGGTTGCGTCATCGGGTGAGGCAATCATGGTACTATCAGGTACGGATTGCACCAGCGAACGAAATTTGCGCGCCAGCTAGGTATATAAGGCGCGCCGAATCGCAGAGCAGGAGCGTTATTTTTCAGGTTAGGTTTAGGAAGAAGAAGAAGAAGAAGGAGAAGAAGCAGCCGAGGACGAAGAGAAAGAGGAAGAGAGTGTTATTTTTCAGGTTAAGTTTAGGAAGAAGAAGAAGAAGAAGAAGAAGAAGGAGAAGAAGCAGCCGAGGACGAAGAGAAAGAGGAAGTGAGCGTTATTTTTCAGGGCTATAGGTAGCAAGAAGGAGAAGGAGAAGGAAAAAGAAGAAGAGAGAGGGAGCGGAAGCGTTGCAGAGCGAGAGGATAGAGGCACAGGTTTTCAGGTAGGTGCAAACCGGAGACGAACGGGATTAAACGAGGACGGACGGTCCGAGGGAAATTAAACGAGGACGGAGAAGAACGGGATTCCTGATAGGTAGAGCCAGGAGCGACTACGAGGGAGACCCATTGGAGACTGCCTAGGTCTACGCGAGGAGAAGACGAACGTGAGAGAGGAAGACGAAGCCGGCGACGTGTTACTTCTTCAATATTAATCTAGTGGTGATCGGATCTGCTGCATATACGAACGCCGAGGAATTATTTGTTAACTAGTAGAAAACAATAAAGCTATAACCGTACAGTTAACCGAATCTCACTGTGTTCTGTTCAGCTGGTGCTACCTGTTATCTGCTACGTGACATCACCGTCCTGCCTAATACAACGACAGGAGCGAACACTGAATCCAACAACTGTGACGCGCGTTAACGAAACAACGTCTGTCGTACCGTAGTTGGCCACCCCTAGGGCCACTACAGTAATACTTCTACACGTATCTATAGTTCTAGAAATGTAACTCAACTCGTTCGCGAGATATCGCTCGTTAGTGATTCTATTTACTTTTTATGCTTAGATACCTTGTCTATACAGTCAACCTCGCGTAATTCGTCATCACTTTATTCGTAGAATGACCTAATTCGTACAGAAACATGTGGACCCAATATTTCTCTTCTTTATATATATTCTCTTTAATTTCCGTTGTATATAATTCGTGTTCTGTAATTCGTACAAAATTCGTTGGTTTAATTAACGTCATCGTTTGATTGTTTGGGATGTTTTAATTTGTGTGAGATTTATAGAATTTATAATATAGTCTAATTTAATAATTTAACAGTTTAACAGAGATTTTTTCAGGAAATTCATGACGTAGTCAATTTAATTTCTTTACAGTTGAGAGGGTGAAGGGGAAAATAAGGTCACTGAGAAATATACCTACACGAGACTCAAGCAGCAACAACCAAGTGGCAGTGCGAGAAAAACCCCCAGCAAAAGAAATCAGTGGATTATGGGAAAACTTAGTTTCCTGAGCCCTTACATTGCAACTAGACCCACAATATCAAACTTAGCAGTAAGTATTTATTTTCTAGCAAAATAAGCACACTCTAAATTTACCACCAGCTGAAAGTATTGATGGTATTCCAGATCCTATTAGTTATTTATTTTCTAGAAAAATAAGCACACATATCAGCAGATGTGATGTAGAAGACACTGTAAATCACACATTGTCAGCAGGATCCTGGAGAAAGTAGCGTGTATAGATGTGCATATTGTGGCTTTAAAGAAATGAGTTATACATGGACAGTGCTATTTAACATTTAACGATTTATCATAAAGTGCTGCCATGGCACCGAACCCGATTCTGATGAGAAATACGTGGTCAGTAGGTCGTTCTGGAATTTATCATCTTTTGTGTGATTTCGAACGAACCATATCAAGAGATACACCTGTTAGACTCTGATCCTTATTTCTCCAGGATCCTGCTGACAATGTGTGATTTACAGTGTCTTCTACATCATATCTGATGTGTGCTTATTTTGCTCAACCAAGTATTTATGCAATGTGCAGGCAGCTAAAATTATATCGGTCACTTTATCAGGACTTAAATTTACTGAAGTGAAAAACACTCTAAAGCGATTCGCTAAAATTCCAAATAAATTCTCCACAACTCGTCGAGCACGGGATAGTCGATAATTGAAAATTCTTTTGCGTTAATCTAAGTTTCGATGAGGATAGGGCTTCATCAATGTTTTGGTCATAGCGAATGCGTCATCTCTAATAACATGATAATTATTGGGATCTGGAATACCATCAATACTTTCAGGTGATGGTAAATTCAGTGTGTTGCTATTTAATGCCTTCTGAAATGGACTGCCATTGAACACACCAGCATCTCCTGCACGCCTGGGAACCCCTACATCAACGTATAAAAACTTGTAATTTGCATCGACAACAGCTAAAAGTAGAACACTAAAGAAGTGTTTGTAATTGAAGTACTCTGAACCACTATCAGGTGGATGTTGGATGGCTATATGTGCTTCCCGTCGATGGCTCCAATGCACGTCGGATAGTTCCATTTACGATTGAAATCTTCTGCAATTGTTAACCATTCGTCCTTTGATGTTGGTGCCTAAAAATACAAAACAATTTATATTTAAAATGTAGTTAAATTTCAATGATTGTTTTTCACTTTTCAACTTTCTCCAACTCCAACTGAAAATGAAGGTGAATTTAGTATTGAGCAAAGGGAAAACACCATATTAGACCTTGGTGGTGAAGATGAAGACAATGAAATTCCTGCAATCGTTCCAAGAAGTAGCAATACAGCGGCTAGATCCACAAAACAGCCTATAAGTCCACGGGCATCAAAAAGAAAACTGGCTGATAAAAAATTTAAAATGATGAAATGCCTTACAGCATCACTGGAACAACGGGCCACCGACCGGAAAGCAAAACTTGACCAAACTGATAACGGCATGGAAATGTTTGGGCGATTAGAAGCACAGACATTGTCTAAAGTGGACCATACGACTAGGGCTATTCCTAAACATAAAATTAACTGTATTTTATTAGATGCCGAGTTAGGGAAATTAAACCAAATAGCTCCATTGCAACCCGTTCCACAACAGCAGTATTACCAACCAATCGAATCATCAATCGATAACACTAGATTGTTTTATTTATAAACCAATATAAGTAATATGTTTAGCAACAGCTCTAGTAGGATGGTCCAGTTTAGACAATGTCTGTACTATTTATGTATATATATATGTATGTATATGTTCATGATAAACATATATACATAATAATATATACAGTAAATCTCGCATAAGTCGTCATCGTCTAACTTGTAAATTCGCATAAGTTGTCATGGAAGTCAAAGTCCCGATTTTCTCTCATAGTAAATCCATTGGAATAGCCCCGCCTAAGTCGTTATTTATAAGTCGTCATTTCAGTCGTTTTTTAAAGACAACGTTCTTCAGTTGTCAAAAGTGAAAATGATCACATGTACATAATGTTTATTTTTTTAAAGAAAAGAAAAAACGTTTAGTTCTCGAAAAACTTTTCCTTTAGTGCAGTATACAAGACTTGACAGGTTTCTTCGACAATGCTTGAAATTTTTCTTTCTCCAATTCTATAATGAAATGACAGCTTTGGAATGTTTCCCCTGAAAATTATTCCAGAAAAAATGTAATTAGTAAAAATTATGAAGTATTATTATTTTTATTGTGTAAAATGAATTCATTATATTTTTGTGATATATATGTATATATAACTCGCATAAGTCGACACTTTTGGGACCAGCATTTTTGTGTCGACTTACGAAAATCACGACTTAGGCAGAGCTATTCTAATGGATTTATTATGAGAAGAAATTGGGACTTCCAAGTCGACTTACGCGAATTGACGAGTTAGAGTATGACGACTTATGCGGGTTTTACTGTATCACTGTTATCAATATCATCTAGTAATTTATTATTAATTAATTAATTAATTAAATTAATTAATAATATATTAAATATATCCTCAAACTCTCTGTTAAATTGTTAAATTATTAAATTATTATATTAGACTATTTATTAAATTATATATGCATTTGTATTAAATTTTGTGTATGCAGTGTAAGATTTGTGTTATCGCGATATGAATTACTTTCGGCGCACTATTTATACTGCCGTCATCGTGATTTGTGTATGGTGCAGAAAGTGATGCCAAAACTGGTTGTTTTTGTATTGTGTGAGCTTTATAGAATTTATAATATTATAGAGTAAAATAAATAATATATGTTTTTATGTATTATGTTTGAAAAAAATATTATAGAAACTGCGAAATGTTATTTGTGTTTTTTGTTAATTATAATTAGTTCGCATATTCTTGCTTGCATAAACAAACATCCCCTACGAAACAAGGTATCTAATCATAAAAAGTAAACAGAATCACTATTGAGCGATATCTCGCGAACGAGTTGAGTTACATTTCTAGAAATATAGATACGTGTAGACACATGTATTAGCTATGATCTCTCTGAGTTTTGAGTTTACTGAAATGCTGTAAATAATAATAATAAATATTATTACATGATTGTATATAGCCTACATGTGAATATTTTGGATTAGCTGAGATGCGATTACAACAACTCCCATTTGGACCCTCTTCGGAGTTTACAGCACAATTTCATTACAGTTATTTGCACGTATATAGGGCCTATTCATAACACTCGCTTCGACTGTAGCTAGTCTACTACACGTTCCGTATTAAACCGACCAGGCTCTCCGACTGTTACACGTCGTACGTTCTCTCGCCGGGCGTAGTGCTAATTACGCGAGAAAGAAACTTGTGGCTAGTTCCGCATTAGCTCTAGAACTATAGCCCTCCGCTCCGCCGCAGGCGCGTCTGCAGGCTCCAGTCCACAGTCTATAGTCTGCAGTCTAGAGGCTGCAGGCTCCGTTTTATGATCCGATGATCCGATCGGTTTGTTATGATTATTTTGATCAACATATCAGAGCAAAGAAACTCTTTGATGCTCTAATTCTACGAATATGTCTACGCCAAAGTAAAAGAAATAACAAAATCTCTTCATCTTCTGACGCAAACGAACTGTCGCTATCCGCCATTTTCTACAGTCACGTGATCATACTTTGAGTAATTTTACTCAACGTTTGCGGCGGACGCTGAAAAAATGACGCGTGAGTAAAATGACTCATGCGTCATTTTACTTGAGTAAAATAACTCACGTGTGCACCGGGCATTACTATGTTGCTTAATTGCGCGTTGTTTCAACAGTTGAACCCTGAATTTATATGAGGTTTCGTACAGAATTATGACTCTACACAATGTTCAATATTTATGTATTTATTTAATTTTTTGTTCGTTTATTTAAATAATTATGTTAATTTATGAAAGGTTTTCTACAGAATTTTAACTATTTTGTCATGTTTAAGTTTTTAATCAATGTACATTTCATTTATTTGTGCGGGGGAGGAGGCAAAGGAGCTACACCTCTTGTCGGGGCGAATTGTGCCTCTCCATCCATGAATGAATCATATGAAATTATAGGATGCTGCAGTAACTCGTAGGGGAACCATCTATGAAACACATTTGCAGTAACTCTTCATACATCTGCAGCACTAGGCTAGTTGCAGTGAATAATGTAAGAATCAGCAGGACAAAAGGTTGATTTATCTGTGCATCTATTTAAGTGTAAGATATTACAATATATTGTATACATACACGTAT
The DNA here is from genome assembly GCF_000485595.1 of Priapulus caudatus. NCBI lineage: Eukaryota > Metazoa > Priapulida > Priapulimorpha > Priapulimorphida > Priapulidae > Priapulus > Priapulus caudatus. The sequence continues at coordinate 25,599 of NW_014578494.1, forward strand.
ATATATATATATATATATATATATATATATATAATATATATATATAATATATATAAATATATATAATATATAATATATAAAGGCATAATGGTTATATTGCCGTTAGCATCCAATATTGTGCTGGTGGCAACACCTGTCATCTTTCCTGTGGTCCTTTACGTGTTATAAAATCACAGCCACAGCTGCGTACAAGCTCTAACTGCTAACCACTCAACATACAATCTGAACACACAATACCTGATCTCGGAGATATTGCGCAGCGTTTCCCGGGCCCCACCACCTTGCAATCTATTACAAACAATAGTAACACGGATTCTTACTATTTAGACATCTCTATCAGGTTGTGCGTGCGCCAGGAACGCTGACAATTGACCTCATTGTCTAATTCATTATCATAAGACGCAGGCGACTTATATTATTATGCTTTCGGCTAAACCCGCGTCAAAATACACACAATCGCGGACACCAACTACACACAAATATATACGACGTCCATACACGTGCATGTGTGTGTGTGTGTGTGTGTGTGTGTGTGTGTGTGTGTGTGTGTGTGTGTGTGTGTGTGGTGTGTGTTGTGGAATGTGTGTGAGAGTGTGATGTAGAGGTGTCGCTGATGTGTGTGTGTTGTGTGTGAAGTATGTGTGTGTGTGTAGCGTGGTGGTGTGTGTGAGCGCTTCAGGTTCCTATCTAACGCAGGGAGTGTAAGCAGGAACAATGATAATCTTTGTTTTACGCATAAATTTTTTTTATGCACCTTGTTGAAAATTCTGAATTTATTACATTGAATTTTATTACATTTACACCGGAAAAAAAATTTACATAATTTATATGATTTATAAATTTATAAAATCCAGTATACCACCATATTTTCTAGTTTAAATATTAATTTGTAATAAGTTATCTTATTAAATCTNACGAGAGAGAGAGAGAGAGAGAGAGAGAGAGAGAGCGAGAGAGCGAGAGAGCAAGAGAGAGTAAGAGAGAGGGTGTGTGAGAGAGAGAGAGAGAGAGAGAGAAAGAGAGGCAGAGAGAGAGAGAGAATGGTGAGAGAAAGATTTTAAACAAAAATTCGTAATCAGTCATCTATGTCGTTAATCAAGATGTTATCTTGCGATAACCGAGAAATGTATCGTGTAATATATATACATATATATATTTTATTTTTTATTTTTTTATTTATTTATGTATTTATTTATTTTTTATTAGCGTGTATTACGTATTTCGCCTACCTCTGATAAGGTGATTCCAATCAGATATTCAAATCCGGTGCTCGCATAAATGCCTTCCATCGAAAATATCGGAAATGTCCTCGGATCATGAATGAGAATCTGTTGTTAATGGAAAGCAAACAAAATATATAAAATCGTTAATATTATCGTCTTACGCTCGTTTACGCTCATTAGTGTTTTTAATTATAATAATATACTTAATGACTACATATATTTATACATTTATTAACTATATCTTGATACAATAAGGGATTCTATGCATTCGCATAAATTTCATCGTGGCGTGTCATGTCGTAGGCGTATGGTGACATATTGTATCGTGTCGTGTGTTCGTGTCTTATCATGCCACATCGTGTCGCCTGTTCGTCGTGTCGTCCCCCCCCATATCGCGTATTTCGTCGTTTTTGTTCCGCTTTTCGTTACGTTCACAGCGCCGTCAGCGTGATAGCGTTCTGTGTTTTAGAAGGATAACGAATAAAGGACTTTTTACTAAATAACCAAGTTATATTGTACTCAACCGTGTCTGGACCTTTGCAAACGCTACGCGGACGTTCTCGCTCCTGCTCATGGAGCTTTCTCAAAGCTAACTGAATTTTATATCCAGTTTTTGGACCCTACCGAGATGCGTGTCGGTGCTGTCAATAGCCTTTAGTCCACACGTGACTAAGCCTGCTATCCCCATTCGTCCCGCCGTTGCATATTGGGGGGGTGGGCTTGCGCGATCAGATGGCCCTCCTTGATCCCAAGCCCTGACTTTTCGTTAGGCTCGGGCGATCAATGATTGGCGACCAAAGCATAATTGACCACTCAACACCATCTGTCCATCCTCTCAGGTGCCGTTCAAAACTGCATTAACATATCGCTTAGCTTTGAGGAAGCCTTCCTTGACAGATAGGACGAAAACGGATCAGCCGCCGTACGGTTTTCATTGACCAGCCACGCCACGTTGGAGTAACACAATTAGACTTGCGGTTAATTTATTATTTTAAATTATCTACCCAACGCCGACAATGAACTTATTCAATGGAATAAAGACTGTTGCTTCTAAATAAGAACTATCGATATCGGCGGCTAAATAAGAGCAATATACACACCTTTCAATTTTTTGACCAGTCAGTCAAAAGGCATGTTGGGAGGGTTATTATGCGCAGAGCTTCAATTGAAATGGCCCATAAAATTGTCAAGTGGAATTGTGTTTTTCGGAACCCCTAAGAAAATGTCTCCCTCTTACATGCACCCCTCTCTGATTAATCACGCATTCAGGTGTAAACAATAACAGAGATGAAATTGTGTTGAGTTTGTGGCTCTTGACGCCACGTGCATTATGTACAAGACTGTTGAAAGCACAGAACTTGGAACGTCTCAATAAAAATAAATATTCACACAATTTTTCACAATGATCCACTGCCTGTGTGTAAAATAGGTAAACGTATGTGAAACATATACGGTTAGTACTTACTGTGACATATCCGTCGCTAACTGACACCATAAATGGTAAAATTTTTCACGCACCTTAAGAATTCTGGGACGAACTTACGAGGTTATCATCGCAGAACTCCCGACACCGCCCATCCTGATGTCACAAAGCTGTATGTAAACAAACAGGCGTGTTGCGAGGTGCCTGCCTCCGATATCCATTTCGAGGCCCGCTAAGCCAAGCATAAAGCGCACGGGCAAGACGTCATACGCACAGCTACGTTCATTGGCTAAAACAATCGAGTAGCGCAGTCAGGGATTTTCGGAATTCTTTAATTTTAAGAAAAACTTTAATGTTTAATGAAGGACGCACTCGTTCACTTCCGAATGCGGGTAAAAATGCCAAATTTTTTCACTTCGATGCAAAACGCATCGGCCGGGCCTTTCATTATTTACGAAAAGCAAACAGTCTCGCCAAACAGCTACACGCAGTAACGGGTCACGTCGTTGACGCCCCATTCAGTGTCCATCAACGAAGAAGGCGGGGCTTATTCCGATTACGGAGATGCGAAAATTCAACAGAAGGACGTAGCGCAGTGCGCTAAACAGCGTGTTATTTTCGTTTTTCTGCCTATCGTAGGAAACCGTTCTAGCCTAGAAGAATGCCCTAGTTCTTGAGATCAGCGATTTGGTACCTGCCTTAAAAATATATCAACACGGGTGCGGCGTAGGCTGTGATTGGAAGACACAAAGTGCCAATCCTCGGCGCGCTTCGGCAGCATGGCCGCATCACGTCCAGATGATTCCGAAAAAGGGAAAACGTATCGAATTTCTTTTCCAGTATCCAATAATGAAACAACAAATAATGACAATGAAACAACATATAATTACGACAAGAGATATTTGACAGTAAATAACTCATCTCTATCATTTTATTATTGAGTCATGTTAGCCAAGTCATTTTCAAATTATTTATACCCACGCACTCCCGGGGGTGAGTATGTGTACAGGCATATACAGACATGTACAGGTCAACGCACACGCACGCACGCACGCAAGCACGCACGCACGCAAGCACGCACGCACGTACGCACACACGCATACGTATATGCATACCACGCGCGCACACACACACACGCGCGCGCACGCACGCACACACACACACACACACACACACACACACACACGCGCGCGCGCGCGCATACGGCCATACATACGTATACACATACCACGCACACACACGCACACGTACAACGCGTATACACACACCCAGACGCACAACACGAACATGCACACGCACCGACACACGCGCGCGCGAACGCACGCACACGCATACGAACACGCACAACACGCACTTACGCGCGCGAACGCACGCACACGAATACGACCACACACAACACGCACACGCATGCACAAACCGTGTAATTACGATTATTAATAATGATAATGATAATAATAATAATAATAATAGTTATTTTTATTATTATTATTATTATGGATTCGATCTTACTTGGTGATAACGTGTCTTTCATTACAGAACATGTACTTGAAACCGTGGAGAGTAACCTCTTGCGAAAACCGGTAGAAATCACCCGCCAGCGCCAGTCCTGGGTTCTTCTCGGCTGCTCTCTCGTCTGTACTGCCGTCGTTTCCCTGCCTAGAATCTGGTGCTGCTTCGTCACCTCTCTCGATTTTCGTGGAGCACGCTAGATTCATGTTACACGCGTAGCTGCTCGCTGCCTTCTGAACACTATTTTCTCGATCAAACTGCACTGATCGAGTCTTACTACCGCGTGACAGCGTCGACGAAATCGCAATCAAATTATCGAACACTAATATATGGTCATAAATATAGAATAGAGATCTCTATTCTATATATGTCATATGATGGAACACGAGTATTCAGTTCAATCGCGCCTGTACCGTTAGCTCCATCAAAACTATCAAGCGATGGCGGCTGACGTTTGCCTCTAACCATACCTGTATAACTATAGCTCATGTTTATCGCGTAGCTAATGCGCCAGTCAGTCTTGCGTGAATGTGGTGCGCGGGGAACGGTACGTTTAGATTCGACACAAAATCTGTATTGAGTTCCTATGTTTACACTATAGGAAAAGCATCTCGCGTTTATGTGCGGAGTAACATTTACACTGTGACTGCAGAGTGACTCGGTTTCTTTGCGCATGCGTCTGTGCGTCATTAGAGCATGCAATATTGTACGTAAATAAATCGAATTTCGTATTATTGTGCTGAAATTTATTAACGAACAAAAATTTCATTAAGAGATTATTATTTTTAAATGCAACTTTACTACAAGGTTTTTTGAAAAAAACAACGTTTTTTTTTCGTTGTTGCACAAAGTGATGTCACATATTAGCATGCATGCGCTACTCCGGTGGCGTTCTTGCAGTACCGTCAAGTAAGTGCGCGCGCTCAAGTAAAATTTGAACCTACAGCCATGTTTGTTTGTTCAGCCGAATCAGTCTCCGCTAAACCGCTACGGAAGTATTCCGCGTCGACAAATATTTGGAAAACGCTCAGGCAAACGGATGCTCAAGCTGCGCGCGCGCACAGAACCTGGCTAGAGTTTAACCCGATATGCAGCGATAATAAGTTATATAACTATAACCACAACTATATATATATCAGGAGTAGATAATAGGGAATTATTACTCTATCTACCTTATTATCCCCTCTATACCCTCTATACCCTATTACCTATTATCTAACTCCTGATATATATATATTATATAATATATATATATATATATATATATATATATATGTGTGTTGTGTGTGTGTGTGTGTGTGTGTGTGTGTGTGTGTGTGTGTGTGTGTGGTGTGTGTGTGTATGTGTGTGTGTGTGTGTGTGTTTGTTGTGTGTGTGTGTGTGTGTGTGTGTGTGGTGTATGTGTGTGTGTGAGAGTGTGTGTGTGTGCGCGCACGCGTTTGAAATAAAATAATAATATAATCAGGGAATCAATGTATAAACACAACGATTTTTAGGTTGATATGGCGGGCAAATATTAGAAGAGAAACATTTAAAGACAAAGAAGCAACGGATACAACAACAGAGCTCGCAGTGTCATTACAATGCTTGTGAGAGCGATTATATATGTGTTTGGTTGATGAAACAGTGTGTGTGAAGAGAAGTTAAACGAACTGGTGAAATTTTCATTTGTTTTGTTTATTTTGTTTTATTTGTTATTACTCGAATGTATACACACGCGCACACACACACACACACACACACACACACACACACACACACACACACACACACACACACACACACACACAATCGTGCCAATCGCGCGTTTGCATGTTTTAAATAAAAGATAGTTTGATAGTATCGATATCAAAAACAAAACTTTGCAATGAAAAAAAGGAATCATACTATACATGGCGATCACGTGATTATCATAAATTTTAAATATGGTGTATCCTAACCTAATTTCAATTAATACACTCGTCAATAGCTTATTTCACGAAATATATTGTGCGCGACATATGTTCCCCATTCACTTTCAAACTCTTTAACTACGTAGGCCTAAAGGCTGATGGAAAATTCCATATATTTGTAATTAGTGCATCACGTGATAATTCGTTGAAATTCCATTGGATAACGTCGCAGGTACTATGAAGCAATAGTGCCCGCCTGAGCGGGCACTATTGTATTGCTTGCGCGACGTATTGTTATTATAACGCATTGTGTTCACGTCACGAATCTCCTGCGTCTGGGCGCCACGCAAGAGTTTCGAATTAATGGCGATTGTGTTTGTGTCGAGCGTTTTGTTACATCGAATGCACCGGCAAATTAGGGAGTATAAAGAAGGTATATAAGCATGAAAATTAAACAGAAACACTAATTGTATTTTCATACATTTTATTTTGTACAAATAACACACAAATATACTACTTGCTGGTGCTAGAAATTTGTGACGTAGACAGTTTATACAAATTGAAAGAAACTTTGTCTTATTCACTTTATATTTGCCAAGTAGATTGCAAAGTCATGTGATGCACTAAAAACATTAATGCCTGTTGTTGGGGGCACTATGCTGTCATAGTGTTGCTTTGGGAAGGAATAGTGCCCTCGCTACCGCTCGGGCACTATAGTCTATACCTTCCCTCAGCAACACTATGAGAGCATAGTGCCCCCAACAACAGGCATTAATATATAATTATTTTAAAATTTAAGAGAAATTAAGTTAAAAATCACAAGTAGACTGGGAAAAGTAATTGATGTTAAGCTCTTGTCGCATATTTCAGAGTAATTGCAGCTAAGCTATTATAGTGAACCCTCTATATAATGAAAGTTGTAAATATCCCTAAGTAGTAGATTTTAACACACAACAAATTTAACACGCAACACACACGCGCGCGTATATATGCATACGCATACACACGCACGCGCAACACACACGTACACACATACAGGAGCACTCACAAAAACACAGACAAATGCCCAAACATACGCACACGTGTACACACACACACACACACACACACACACACACACACACACACACACACATACACAAAACTACACACACACACACACCAACACACTGGTATTTACGAGTAAATTTTAATATTAAAAAGCGGTTATTAAATGTCAATAATAATATTATTAACCACTTTCATACATAATTTTATTTTCTACTGATCCGTGAACTATAACTAGAACAATCTCACACATCGTCCTCAGATGAGGTGTTTTACACACATCGTGATGATTATGCAAAGTTATTAACACCAGGGGACCTTTGTTAGAAACTAAATTGTTCTTAACATTGACCTTTTTCATTTAGAGAAACATCGTAAAGTTTCGAGAATGATAAATCCTACCAAATTTCCTTATAACTTTACGAAACTAAATTCCGTCAACGGTCTACGAAAAATGGTGAAAGGTTAAGACTAAAGTTAAGACCATTTTTTGTTTCTGACAATGGGCCTCGGTGCTTTGCTATCACTTACTACTTACAAGATGACTATATAGTCTTGCCATAAGGTGGGTAATACAATGGACAGTTCCGTTCTTTTTTACATTACCCTCGTAACGTTTCTGGATTGCGTTTCATGAATGCATGTGTGTGAGTTCAGGTTTGTATCGTAAAAGTTGCTGTACAAATAATTACCAGTAATTATAACCACTTCTGAACGTCATATCTATAACTTCCTTGGATCGCTGTTTTTATTTAGAGTGATACTTATACAATTTATATTATAAATAACAAAGTTAATTTTTACTCAACAGTGCAAGTTTGAAACGTACCGCTGACGTTTCGCCTCCTGTCAAGAAGCTTTCTCAAAGCAAACTGATGTTAATCAGTTTTGACCACCAGATGGTGTGGTGGTCAATAGCGTATACACGTGACTAAGCCTGTACCCCCCCCCCTCGTCCCGGTTAATGTTTGGGGTCTTGCGGATCCAGATGGCCTCCTTAATCCAGCGCCTGATTTTGTTAGGCTCGATCGATGATCTTCGAATTCTCCCAATCGATGGTGTGGTTGTCCTTCGCTACATGATCAGTGATCGCGGATTTGGTGATTTCGGTAGCCGACTGTTTTCGTTGGGTCCTTGTGAACGATTTGGGTGCTACGGTGTCTACGTCCTTTTTGTGTTCTTTTAGGCGGGTTTTAAATTTTCGGCCGGTTTCTCCGATGTAACTTCTTTCACACATAGCACACGGTATCTTATAGACGCAGTCCGTAATGTTTTGCATGTCTGTTCTGTACTTAGGATGTACCAAAAGCCGTTTTAGAGTCTCAAACGGTCTCACTGTTGACGCCACACCTGCATTTTTTAGGTGACGCTAAACTACGTCCGTGACCCCTCTGACGTAGGGTAGGACGATCATCGTCTTCGGTTTCTCCGTGGAGGTTTTCTTTTGGGATGATGTTTTTCCCGTGATGTGTGCATCTCCTTGGACACTTTATCGAGTGTCCAATTGGGATAGCCGCATTTTCCTAGCGCATTCCTGAGGTGGCGCGCTTCAACTTCCCGGTCCTCACTCTCCGTTATAATTTTGTCCCTACGATCTAGTAGCGTCCGTACCACTGACAGTTTTTGGGTTGACTGTGTGGTGTGAGTTAAAGTTTAAGTACTGGTCCGTGTGGGACTTTTTTCTATACACCGTCAGTTTTAATGAGCCATCTTCTCGTTTATGGATGAGTGTGTCGAGGAAAGGAATTTTTTGATCGAGTTCTTCCTCGTACGTAAATTTTATGTTGTTGGTACTGTCGATGCTGTTGAGGTGTTCTGTCCATTGTTGGACTGTACCAGACTTGATGATTTCCAAAGTGTCATCTACATAGCGTAGCCACAATTTTGGTTTGAGATCAGCCGGTGCTGTCGCAATGGCTTCCGTTTCAAGCCATTCCATGTAAAGATTGGCAACGATAGGTGAGACCGGGCTACCCATGGCTGCTCCAAACTTCTGGTTGTAAATTTGGTCTCTGAATTTGAAATATGTGGTCATAAGGACAAACGTGAGTAATTCGATGATATCGTCTGTGGTGAGGTTGGTTCGCTTCTTCAACGTTTTGTCTGCCTCCAGTCTCGACTTGATTATGTTAATCGATTCTGGGATCGGAGTGTTGGTAAAGAGTGAGACAACGTCATGGGAAAATGATATCTCGTCTGGTTTCATACGTATAGTTTTTAGTTCCTCTGCTAACTCTGTTGAGTTCTTGATGTGATGTTCGGTGGTGCCTACCAAAGGGGCCAGTAGATCGGCTAAGCTTTTGGACAAATTGTATGCTATGGATCCTGTGTAATCGACTATAGGTCTATACGGATTGCCTTCTTTATGTATTTTTGGTGTACAGTAGATTCTTGGCACATTTTCAGCCGTGGGATATAAGAACTTGTACTGAGCTTCAGTAATTTTGTCTTCTCTTTTCAGACGTTGGAGAATCGCCACTAGTTTGCTTTTATATTTCGTTGTAGGGTCTTTCTTTAATTTTCCATAGGTCTTTACATCACTCAACATAGTATTGACTTGTTTTTCGTAGTCGTCCTTGTCCACCACAACTGTAGCCTTTCCCTTGTCTGCTGGTAGGATCATGATACTGGGTTCCCTTTTCAGCTTAAATATGGCCGATTTCTCTTCTTTGGTGATATTTGGTTTTGGGGGTTTAGCCATGCTCATGGTGTATGCTATTTTCATACGTAAATCGTCTGCTTCTGCTGTCGGCATCGAGTGACAAGCTTTTTCTGTGGCTACTATGAATTCCTCCGTGGGGATTTTATTCGGGGTGATGGCGTAATTTAAACGCCCCAAACATCAACCGGGAGGAGGGGCGGTACAGGCTTAGTCACGTGTGGACTAAGCTATTGACCACCACACCATCTGGTGGTCAAAACTGATTAACATCAGTTTGCTTTGAGAAAGCTTCCTGACAGGAGGCGAAACGTCAGCGGTACGTTTCAAACTTGCACGGTTGAGTAAAAATTTACTTTGTTATTTATATTATTCTACCAACCGAATGAACTTATTTAATGAGTTACAATTTATATTGTTTTGGCGCACGATATTAATGCATCTTTCATATTCCATTATAACGTGAAACCATTCAAAATTATGTAAACGCGTATTAGACTCTTGCAATTATACATTCGTCATATTAAAACTAACTATTCGCTAACTTACATATATCTTATTTGGTTAGTTGATTGTGAAATTTGGGGTATCGCCCAACAGTAATATATAGTCAAGATTTTACTGTAACGCTGTTTATGGTTCTGCATCTCACTGTGTGTATCTGCACCACCCATACAGGCACCCGTGAGCAGAGATAGGTATCATTGACCGGTTGTCAGAAACATCTTAAATAAACCATCGTGAGTCTGAAATGTCATATCTCTTGTGCGCCGCCTCACTTCAAATGTTACGTCATCTTTAGAGTTATGGCGCCGTAGGTAACGGTGTTTCAGTTAACAAGACCCCCAGATGAATGCAGTGAAATATGAATGCATGTTCGTAAAACGCATCATGTCCTCACCAGTTCTATTTTTAGACCTGTATTCCAATAAACCATTGCAAAAGTGCATAGGTCTTGGCACTCCTCCAACACTCATAACGTAGCATTTATGCAATGTAACATCCAACGCTATATAAATACAATATGCCATGCCTTGCAGCCTTGTGCGTGCTGGTAATATCGATGAATGGGTGACAATTTCAAACAGACACTTGCTGTATGATTTCAAACAATATGCACAATTTCAGAATAATTGCAGCTAAGTTATTATAGTGAACCCTCTATATAATGAAAGTTGTAAATATCCATAAGTTGAAGATGTAAATCGTGTTAATCGTAATGTCTGCTTTCTAACACTAGGCATATTACTTCATAATCTAGCATAGCACTGATTAATGATAAAACCTAGGCGGTAGAATAGTATTAGAAATCTAGCAGGAAAACAGGGGTAGGGTTAGAAAACTGAGACACACTACGCATCTAGGTTCTTTTAGATGCGTAGACATTAACGTATGCATTTAAAACATATTTCGTGATGATATACACATTTGCATATTATAGTATTTTATATATGTAGTATAGTATTTGTACAGTTGTCGTTGGTGCTGGCCATGTATACGCGCGCGCGCGCGCGCGTGTGTGTGTGTCAGTGTGTGTGAGTGTGTGTGTGTGTGTGTGTGTGTGTGCAGCTGTAGTGTGTGTCCCGTTGATGATGTGTTATGCTGTGTGGTGATGTGTGTTTGTGTGCTGATGGTTCGTGTGTGCCTGTGGTGTGTACGTGCCTGTGTGTGTGTGTGTGTGATGGGTGTGGGTGTATGTTTGTGTGTGTGTTGTGTGTGTGTGTGTGTGTGTGCCGTTGTGTCGTTGTTTCTGGCTGTGTGTCGTTGGTGAGCTGTGTGTGTGCGTGTGTGTGTGTGGTGTGTGTGCGTGGTTGTGTGTTTTTGTGTGTGTGGTGTGTGTGTGTTGTGATGTAGTGTGTATGTTGGTGTGGTGTAGTTGTGTTCGTGTCGTTTGTTGCGTGTGTGTGTGTGTGTCCCGTGTGTGTGTAGTGTTCCTGTCTGTCCGCGTGATGTGTGTGATGTCGTGTGTGCATTGTGTTTGTGTGTGTGTTGTGCGTGGTTGTGTGTGTGATATGACTGCTGTGTGTGTGCTGTCTGACGCGATCGAAGCGAGCAGAGCATGTAGATGTTATATAAAATTCACTTGAAGCCACGCCCTGTCCCCAACACCCTCGCGCAGCACCCAATATTGACACGATGGGAAGGCATTTCAGTGAGGGCTCCACGAAGATCACTAACTCGACTTCCTATGATTATCCTTCTTGATCTTCCTCATGGTTAATAGAACGAGGCCAAAACATTCAAAAATTTCGTAAATCACTGAGAACGCTTGCTCCAGCAAGTTAAGCCCATCGCTCCAACCCAGGTCACCATGCAATGATACACGATTACCTGACAGTAAACATGTACTAAGAACGCAGGCGCACACGTAGCAGAGATCAGGTAAGCGTAGATAAGATGGTTCTCTATAGTAATAAATGCTATAAGTAGCAGTAAGACAATTATTGAGCAGATTTCTTTCATTGATTATATATTATATAATGATATATGCATTATATTTGATTTCTCACATTTGATATTGCTCTTCAATGCTCACGTCATTTTTATGAGCGTAGGCCAACGATTTTGTCTGGAATGCAATCATTGCTTTTCGATGTAAGATTTTACTACCAGCTAGTCGCAACACTTGTAGGACGATGTTGTAGGAGATTGAGATCAGGTCACTTACTGAAAAATTCTTTATAACTGCTACGCGAAGTTGAGGTTGGCAAACATTGATGAACATTGTTTTCGTAGAAGAATCTTTATCCCAAGGTCATTTTTCCTGAGGCGAGAGAAATTTATAAGTTGATTCTGTGGCCAATACACGCGCACGCACGCATGCACCCACACACGAACACATATGCACGCACACGCGCACGCACACACACACACATACCGCCACACCTCCCATCACACACGTGCCACGTGCGGCGACCCATACATACATACATACCCGCACGCACGCCCACACACGCGCACGCACGTGCACAAGCGGAGTAACAATATTATTTTATTCGGTCATATATTTAGAAGCGGAATCTTATAATTCATCCATCACTGTGTTCTTCGTATATCTCAACGCCCGTTAACGCTACTGAGCAACTAATGTTCATTATTATTATTATTAATTGTATTATTATTATTATTATTATTATTATTATTTCCAAAGTGAATCAAGGCATTAGCCGTGCTTCTGGGTTGACCGTCGTTCCAACCTGGGACATAGGATTCAATCCAGAATTTTCGCGAGGATGTTTGCTGTTCCCAGTAGTGCGATTTTCTGGCACTTCTTGGGCAGTGTGGTGGCCAGAGAGTTCCTTAAGGTTCTTCTCAAAACCATTCTTTATAGAGCCAAGGGCTCCAACCACAACTGGTACAATTCTCGTCTTAGTATTCCACATCTTCCTAATTTCGATCTCCAGATCTTTGTACTTGGTGAGATTGTCTCTTTCCTTCACCATGATGTTAAAGTCATCTGGTACGGCTACGTCAATCAACTGGCATCGTTTTTCTTTCCTGTTGTGTAGCAGTATATCAGGGCGGTTTGCAGGTATCGTGCGATCTGTCTGCACTGCCATATCCCACATTATGGTAGTATCTCCGATGTTGGTAACTGGTCTCGGAGTATGTTCATACCACTTGTCCAGGTACTTGCTCACCAAATTCACTGCAGATGAACCAGTGCAGATAGCTGGCTACCTTGTTATGGCGATTTATGTACTCAGTTGGGGCCAGTACTGTGCATCCGGAGATGATGTGGCTGATAGTCTCCTCTGCTTTGCTGCACATTCTGCACTTGCTGTTGACCTGTTGCTTGAGGATGTTGCGTTGATGGTATCTGGTGTTGAGTGCTTGGTCTTGGGCTGCAATGATCAGGCTTTCTGTCTCCCCCTTGAGCCCGGAACTACTGAGCCAGGCAACGCTTGCAGTCTTGTCGACAAATGGCCTGTCGAGATTCTTGTAGAATCTTCCATGCAAAGGCTTGTTCTTCAATACCTCGATCTTCTCTGCTTCTATATTGGTCTTCAGTCTCTGCTTTGTTGAGTATTGGCTGGTGGGCTGAGGAGACAAGTATTTGGCTTTGATTTCTTTAGCCTCGCGATATCTGATCGCAACCAGTTGATCACCCCGAAGCTGTACACGGGGACTGGGAGTGCCAGGCTATTGATCGCTGTTATCTTGTTTTTGGAGCAGAGCTCAGACTTGAGAACTAGGCGAACTCGGCGATAGTACTCCTTAGCAATGTTCTCCTTCATCTTTGCATGCTGAATACCATCACTTTCGTCTACACCAAGATATTTGTAGGTGTCCTCGTGGTTTATACTTTGTAGGGCTGTCTTGTCATCAAGCTCGATATTTCGACTTTTTACTAGCTTACCACCTTTTAAGATTGCGGTTGCACACTTTTCCAAGCCGAACTCCATTTTGATGTCATCACTGAATGCTTTGACTGTTACCAAGGCCTGCTCCAACTCATATTCGTTCTTGGTGAACAGTTTAAGGTCATCCATGTAGAGCAGGTGGCTGATGGTATTGTGTTTATCGACTGTAAATCCTAGACCCTGTCCATTCAACATGTTGGTAAGCGGTATTAGTGCTAAGCAAAATAGGAGGGGAGAGAGCGAGTCACCCTGGAAGATTCCTCTCTTGATTGAGATATCTTCTGTCCTGAGGCAGCTTTCTTGAGTGAAGAGGAACATTTAAGTCTTCCATTTCTTCATTGTAGCTTCCATGAACTGAATGATGGTTGGTGACAGACGGTAGATTCTCATGGCTGCGAGAATCCAGAAATGTGGGGCACCGTCGAAGGCTTTCTTATAATCAATCCACGCCATTCCTAGGTTCCTCTTGAGCTTTTTTGCTAAGCTCACAATCATGTTACTAATGAGAAGTTAGTCTTTGCATCCTCTAGACGCTCTTCTACAGCCTTTCTGCTCATCTGTGAGGATGTCGCTCTTCTGTAAATGATTGTAGAGGCGGTTGCTGATTGCAGCAGTGAGAATCCTGTAGGTGGTAGGCAGGCAAATGATTGGTCGATAGTTCTTAGATTCTTTTGTATCCTTGCCTTTTGAAAGAAGGAAAGTGATTCCTGATGTCAACCACTTAGGGCTATTGCTTGGATCCTTGCTGGTGTCATTCAAGGCCCTAGTTAGTTGTTTATGAAGAACACTTAAATGATTAATCCAGACGTTGTGCAGCTTGTCTGGGCCAGGAGACTTCCAGTTGGGTGTCCGATTGATGGCCTGCTGTACTTCACACATTGTAATGTCAGTCCATCCATCCATTGCTACATTCTGGAATGCTTCCTCCTCTTGTTTGATCCAAGTGGCTTTGGTATTGTGGTCTGTGCCAACCTCCAGTATTCCACGCCAGAATTGATCGAGTCGCTCTTTAGAGGGAGGCTCCTTGCTAGTGCTTTGCTGCTCGTTGAAATGCCGGTAGAATTTTTTGGCATCTTTATGGAAGAGCTTATTCTGATAGTAGTGCTCACTCTGCTTAGTAAACCTTCTCAACCTCTGAGCTTTGGCCTGTAGCTTCATCTTTATTTCTTGTTCAAACTCGCATATGGTCTTATTCTCCTTTCGGCTCTTGCATAAGATGCTCCTGGTCTTGGCATGTACTTGCTTTGTTGTGACACTTTTTTATATTTCGCTAAGGATGGAGAGGTCCTTGCGATGGTTTTCAATTTTTGTTCTAATTCTCTTATTCCATGTTGGTTTTTCTGTGGGCTTCGTGACTCTCTCTTTTGTCTCTCCAGCAATAACAGCAGCAGTCGCGTACATTAATTCATTGATTTCTGATAAGTTTAGATGGTTATCTTTGATGATATTGGTGAGGGCCTGATTGCAGCTTGAATATCGTGCCCTATTGCCTTGTTGAGATGAATCTTTTTCAGGCTTCTGCGTTGATCCAGGGGGATTGCCTGAGTTTCAAGCAGCTTAGTAGAGATTCGATCCTCCATATCCACTACTGATTCAGCTTTATTGGTACCCGTATGCTGCGGTGTTTGTTTAGCCTCGGGCTCTGGGGTTTGTAGGTCTTTAGGTTGTTCAATGGGGATAAGTGTTGGTTGCGATGCATTATTTTGCTTTCGCACAGCTGCCACTATCTGCTCAAGTTCAGTGTCGGTGAGCTTCTTGTTCTTAATAATCCACCTCCTGGTATTAGCAAGAGCATTTGAATTGGTGGCTGGAAAGATGTTTGGATTCCTGCCTCGCCAGATCGTGTATGTACCTTTTACTACCCTGCCATCAGTGTTGTTCTCTTGAGCTAAATAATAGGACCACATCACATCCTTGTATTGATCCTTTGTCCACTGGTTTCTTGTTTTTCTGTTGGTTATTTCTGCGTTGGTGGACTGTGCCTGCGGTGTTGGTGCTGCTTCAGTTAGGCCAATTTGAGATTGGATCTCGGTCTGGTTGCTATCTGAAACTTGGCTGTTAAGGTTTGCCGACTCAATAACCGATTTTTCGACCTCAGATTATTATTATTATTATTATTATTATCATCATCATGATTATTATTGTTGTTGTTATTATTATTATTTATTATCTATTACTTGCACATTGCTTTGTACTCTTAGCGACTTGCCAACAGAATTACAGAAACGCCTATAAGTGCTTCTCATCTCTTCTTTCTACGCCAGAATTAATAATTTTACGCCCGTAAATACCTGAAATCCAAACGAAACAAACAAACAAACCAGGACGTCATCGAAATGACCTGACGTACCGGAAGGCAGTCGTGACTTCTTCCTGTAGGAAGCGCGAATCGTTGAAGTATTCCGCTGCAAATTCGACCAGATGTGGTGCCGGGTAGTACGCATGCGATATACTCTCTATAAAGTCGGTCTCGTTACAACCGGCAACGCATCTAGGGCTGCAATCCGAGTAGAGGTTGATATTCCAAAATTGAGCTGGCAGAAAACGTACGAATAATATAAGAACATGGTATATACGAGAATACAATGGTACCCGCTTTATCAGACCTCGGATAAACGGACACCTCACTTAATGATACCTCACTAATTCATGTACATGTAAGGAAATTGACGTCTGCCGGGCACCCGGTGGTGGGTGTGGTCAGTGGGGTCATTTGAAAAGCACCCCCAAAATTGAGCTAGATTAGCTGGAACTATTTGGAAAATGTTTGCCATGGTCCCAGGTATCATGAATGGACACTGAGATAATTTTTCAGAGGTGGGGTGTATCCGCCAGACTTACAAAACCGGTACCTCGGTACAAAATTGAGCTAGATTAGCTGGAAAGGAAATCTTCTGGGACCTATTGAAAAATGTTCGGTATGTATCGTGAATGGCCGCTGCCAGAATTTTTTACTGGTGGGGTGTGTCCACCAGACGCCCCCAAATTTACCACCCCTAAAATTGAGCTAGATTAGTTGGAAAGGAAACCTTTTGGAACCCATTGGACCATATTCGGCATAGTCCCAGGTATCATGAATGGCCGCTGCCATAATTTTTCACTGGTGAGGTGTGCCCACCAGACGCCCCTAAATATTTCCAGACCCGGGCCCCCATTATTTAGCTAGATTAGCTGGAGAGGAAACCACTGATCCCTCGGCCAGCTTTGCTTGTCTACTTTTTCTTACCGATTTTATCAAACACACGTGCTGTCAGCCTGCCCGGCTCCAGTTTGAACGTATAAGAACGGCCGAAGAATATTATCTTGGCAGTCAACGGCGACCGACGCCGGAGCGCCATTTCCTTGTACATTAGCATAGCTGCGAACCATGGCGCGATGCTTCGAGCAAAGTGAAGTATATGTAGATCCGATTTTACTATGCACACGTGCCGTCGGCCCGCCCGCGAGTAGTTTAAACCCATGAGAACACCCGGAGACAATTTTCTTGGCCGACGACTGGCGCGCACGAGAGAGATAGAGAAAAAGGAAGAGACCAGCGTGCGCGCGTGAGAGAAAGGGAGAGAGTGGGGGAGAGATATTCAGAAAGAGAAAGAGAGAGAGGGGGAGGGAGAGAAAGGCGGTAGAGAGAGCAAGCGGGATAAATGCTCAACTGGCACTACAATATATATATATATATATATATAAATTGTAGTCTGTATGTAAATTAAAGACAATACATCACTTTTAGCTGCTACTCCGAGTTTCACGCTTACGCGATCATCAGACAGACTTTAATAAAGAATCTGAAACTTAATGTCAATCGAGCAGGCTGCTACGACAGTATATGACTAAGCATCCAGACTCATATATATATATATATATATATATATATATATATCATAATAATATGCTAATAATTAGGGGGTTTACTTGTATTTATTTCCAATCTATAAATAGTGGTAAGTGAACTCACGCCTGCAGGTATGAAGAATCCGCGAATATCTGTTTTGTGACGTCACTCATAGCAATACCAACCAAATATCATTAAGCTGTGTGCCAAAAACAGAACACTTTTATTACGTTTTTTAAATGTCAATTATAATCCAGGTTGAAGGTTGTGAAACAATAATGAAGGTTGAAGGTGACGGAACACATTCTGAGTTGGAAGTACTGAACAATTTAGATGGTGAAGCATGTAGTGATGAAGACTCTAATTTGGAGGTGGAAGACGGGGAATTCTTGTAGGACACAACAATTTTTATAGGCTATTACGATCCAAAGTTTTTCTATATACAGCTCTAATATTGACATGTCTGAGCACTTTAATTAAACAACTTGTGTTCATATTTGTTTACTTTCTTTGGGGGTCTGCAAGTAATAAAGTTAAGAAATCAAATATGATAAATGCCATTAAACATACTGGTTTGAATATGGTTGATATTTGAACTAAATGTGATAGTTAAATATCAAAATAGATTTGTATATATTTGCGTAGGTACTGAATGTAAATGAAGGATAGAAAGTTATGTTTAACTACCGGATTGCTAAATTAGGAGGCATTGATGTGATTTGGAATTGTAAATGTATGCCAAATTATGTTCTTTTTTATAGCAATAAAATACCTGATTTTTATGGTGAATTATTTGCCCTATGGCTTCATGAGAGAAACTGTTCAGGTGATTTCTTTTTTCGCATGATTTTGAAGACACTATATAAGAGAAGTGGTCAAAAAGAAGTGCTATATATTATGGGAAAATGCTGTTGAAAATGGAAGATTCCAGCTATCTGCAAATCAACAACATAAAAAAAAGTTGATAAGCAAAGCTGGTCGATGGATCAGTGGTTTCTTCTCCAGCTAATCTAGCTAAATAATGGGGCCCGGGTGGGGGCATATTTGGGGGCGTCTGGTGGGCACACCCCACCAGTAAAAAATTCTCGCAGCGGCCATTCATGATACCTGACTATGCCAAACATTTTCCAACGGGTTTCAGAAGGGTTTCTTTTAAGCTAATCTAGTTAAATTTTGGGGTCCCGGTTATGAAAGTCTGGCGGATACGCCCCACCACTGAAAAATGCTCGGAGTGTCTATTCACGATACTTGGGACTGTGACCGTGCCGAACAATTTCCAATAGGTTTCATGGGGTTTCCTCTCCAGCTAATCTAGCTCAATTTTGGGGTGCTTTTCAAATGACCTCACTGACCACACCCACCACTGGGTGCCCGGCAGACGTCCATATCCTTACATGGGTATGTACATGAATCATTGCTATAAATATAAAAAATGGTTTCCTTTCCAGCTAGGCTGGCCTCCTGGGTTTGGGTGTTGCTATCTCCCGGGCGTGGAGGGACGGTCACGTGATACAGTTGACGTATACTTCAAAACTTAACAGTAACCATAACCCTAACTCCAACACTAACCCTAACACTAAATATCTATATATCGAATATCTATATATAGGGGTGTCATCCAGAAAAATTCATCTATGGTGTGGGGACAGATATCATGATGCAAAAACCCTAACCCTAACCCGAACCCTAACCCTAACCCTAACCCTAACCCTAACCCTAACCCCAAGCCTAACCCTAACCCTAACTCTAACCCTAACCCTGATCCTAACCCTAATCCTAACACTAGTGCTGCCACGTTGCGGTACTGTCCCTCCACGCCCGGGAGATAGCATTTCCCCTTAGGGTTCCGGTCTATAGTCACGTGGGAGAGTACTCGGCGTAGACTTGAGGTGTTATGTATGCATGCGCGACAGTGTGCTTTGTGCAGTATTGTGCGACACGCGGTTTTCAGATTGTTTGGAGAAGCGTTTAATCTCTTATAAATTTGTTGGAATAACAATGTTTGTTTGAAAGGCACGTTTTGATTTAAATACGAGAGGTTTGACGTGTATATCAACGAGTGTATGCCAATACGTGTATGCCACATGAATTTAGGTTTAGTTTAATTTACAACCGGAGAGTTTTATTATTCAGAGTGGTGAGAATGTATGACTGATTTATCGTAGATACCAGTGTACAGTGGGCTATTCGAGAGCAGGCCTGTCCGGGTGTCAAGGGATTGGCGGAGACTTCGGGTAACAATTGTACAATAAAGGAATTTGTTTTGAAGCTATGTTGGATTGTGTAGCTATCCTATTGATGCAGATTTTATGTAAAAACGAGATTGCTGTATATATATCATGTATTTATTAGTTTTCTTGTGCTTGTATTGCAGGGGCTTTTCTGTATATGTTTCTTCCTGCTATTAATTTTGTTCGAAGTAATAAACGGGCTGACCACTCTAACTTTTGGACACACCATACCCTAACTACTTCTTTTTTGCTTTTCGTGGATCTTTGATCCAAGGGCAGTACCCACACTACGACAACTACAATATTTCCCTATCGAGTCTATGTATTTCTTATAATCATAGCTACTTGGGTTCAATAGGGTTATATTGTAATCTCCCACTATCATAAGCTATTTACTTACAATTGTGGCATGCTCGATTTTAGTTTCGAAATGCTGAAGGAGGTAATCCTTTTTTTGACTTTGTGGTCTGTAGACGACTTCAATTATTAAACCTGCTATTTCATACCATATTGATTCAATCTTAATTGTCTTGCCCTTGGCGCGCGCGCGCGCGCGCGCGTGTGTGTGTGTGTGTGTGTGCGCGCGCGCACGCGCTATAGCAAATGCACGCGTGAAGGAAAGCAAGCGACAATAGTACGCAAGCGCTGAACACACTCAAAAAACAAAGCGCAACCATTTTCTCCTTACAGTTATGTTGCAGTGACACTGAAACTGCCCTATAATGCTGTCATTCTTTCCACACAATGTTACGCTCGCCGGGACCGAGGTGAATTCACGTGTACAGATGAGGGGATCGTCATGGCAACAATAGCCACAGCAACGACGCCGAGTTAGGGTCAACAAACTTCCTCCCACGGTCGTACCACTCCCCCTACAGGCATGCGCGTGCGCGCACACACACATACGCACGCGCGCACACACACATACATACGTACACACACACACACGCACACACACACACACACATGCACACATGCACACACACCCACACACACACACACACACACACACACACACACACACACACACACACATCATGCTAACACCGGAATAGAAGAGAAGACAGTCAAGAGTCCAACAAAGTAGCAATATCAATTGAACGTGCACGAGCATGATTATGAGATGTACCTGATGAGCAGATTGCATAATATTTGCAGAACTATTAATAATGATTACCTAGCACATCCTCTGCGCATTCATACTGGGCGAGAGTACAATAGGGAGTATTTCCTGTAAACAAACGACGCAATATAACTGAACAATATCTACCTAGCCGTAGGCCTACGTATTGAAATAAATATTATATTACATTATACTATATTATAATTTACATAGATAAATATGTGGCGTTTCGTTATTGTTATTATTATTATTATTATTATACTGTATTATCATCATCATCATCATCAGCAGCAGCAGCAGCAGCAGCAGCAGCAGAATCATCATCAGCAGCAGCAGCAGCAGCATCATGCACAGCGTAGCATGCGTGTTATACATATGCATCATATGCATTTATTATACATTAGATCATTACGTTGTTTACCTTTGGGAACTGGATCTTTCATGTATGGCAGTCTGCAGTTGCACACGTTTACCACGTGTTTAGTTCGACACTCTAGCAAACAGTTGTTCATCGTGTAATCTCGGTAGAGCTCCAGTTTTCTGTTATTGCCTTTCGCGCACGATTCATCCACATTGTCCCGCTTCTTAAAAAGAACGTGTGAGCAATTCAGTATTATTATTCCGCTGTTTTTTATAGCCTTTTTATGCCAAACAAACACAAAGCCCAGCTACAGATACGTGCAACTTATAGTCCGCAAATTTGATCCTACATGTTACTGCGTGGTCCAAAACACCCAGATTAAATTTTCACTGCGTGTAGGCGCTATCCCGGATTAAATACGCAGTAGTCCAGCCAAAGTTAGTCCTACATATTGAGGTGGGGTAGACGCGCTTAAAAGCGTTCTAAATGGTATCGTAGGTCTACTATTGCCCTCGCTGCGTTGTTATACCGCGGAATGTACTGTCCGTAATGTACTGTCTGTAATTTTGTGTCTCAATGCTGCAGTTTAATATTAAATATTTATTTTTTTGTAGATGGAGCATGGATGTGGCCGACCTGCCCCATTCTGTATACGCACTGACACGCTCACGCGCGCGCACACGCATGCATACATGCACACACTCGCACACACAAACGCACGCACGCACGCTCGCGCTTTCTCTTTCTCTCTCTCCCTCTCTTGTTCACATACGCATGCACGCGAACACACACGCACATTGCTTGCATAAAATACGTAGTAAAAACACGAGGCACATCACAGCACGTTGACAGCGTGCTCTGTATAATCTGTACAATGGAACCTTGTTAGAAAGACAATTAAATGCGATACTGTGTGCGCAGCTGCTCTAATCTTATTTGACACTATAATGGGGCACAATTAATCCGTTGATTCCACTGCGCTCGTGTGAAAAATGTTGCGACTTTTTTATCATTTGTTAGCGCTGCAATACATCACTACATCTACCGGTCCCCTTCCCCTACTGACCATTCTTACTTATTTCCGAAGACGATACATCAAACTGGACAGTGCACATGACATGGACAGAATTGGCATTGAACGCGACATCCGTTACGTAAAAATTACAGTTGATAACATTAAAAGTATAGAGAACAATATATATATATAT
>NW_014578494.1:49349-64781 GCF_000485595.1 Priapulus caudatus
CACACACACACACACACACACACACACACACACACACACACACACACACATATGCATCCATCTAATTGTACATGCATTTCTATATTTGTTGTGCGTCACCTAAGATGTCTTAAAATGTGACTGATATTGTTATAATTTATGTATTAGAGTTGCCCATTTACCATAAAATTGTTCAATCTGGTTGTTTGTCGTAGCAATATATTTTTCAACTTCCATTACGTAGTTCAGGTATGCCTTAACTGCCGCAATGTTTGGGCTCCTACCGCTTGCTTTGCATCAATAGATGACATATTTGGTGATTAATATTATAAAATTTAATGTTATTTCTTCCTCAGGTTTTCCTAGTATAATATCCATAGGTGAAAGCCATCTAATATGTACATAGCCGCATAAGCCCAGCCATTGCCGCAAGTCCAACTATAACTGTAGTACGTATTCACATTCAACAAACAGGTGGATTATTGATTCTATGTAGGATCAATAGAAGGAGCATTTATCAGAATCCTTAATATTAACAAGGGCAATATATTTATTTGTTGGGAAGATATGATGGAGTATCTAGTGTTGGAAGTATCTCAAACGTGTGTCAAGTGTAACTAAAAAGGGTAGCTTATATATTCTTTTCCAGTTAATAATATAATCATCTCGCAAAGCAAGATCCCGCGTCCATTTATTTTGGGAGAATGGAATGATATCTATTTTACTCTGGGAATAAATATTTGTGTAGGCACCACAGTTACTTTTAACAGCTAGAACAGCCTGCAACTGTGGGAGTATAAACACACAATGCGGAATTTTTTGGGCCATAATTTTATCTAACCATGATTTGGGTACTGCCTTTATTAATCTATAATAATCAAGAAAAGTAATAGTTATTTTGAAGTCTGATCTCAATTCCTGCAGTGTTTCTTTTTCTTTATACTATTTTCTTTCACAAGATTCCCAAAACGTATAAGATTTTTATTCTGCCATGCCTTGATAAGTTCTAGTTTTACAGAGGAATTTTCCCAAAGTGGTTGGTTCAATATATCTGTTAAAGTGCCGGGTATACATTTTGCACTAATTTTTTTTCATGCAGACACGACATCTGACCAAAATGGATTTTCAATTTTTGGAACCTGCTTCAGGCACTTAGGGCCTATTCTTAGTATGGTGTTGACACTGTATCTTTCAGGAAATACACTCCAAGTATTCTGTTTTAGACAATATCTTCTAACCCATGATAATTTCAGACTGTTTACATAATTTTTTATTTTAACCATTTTCAAACCCCCTCATCATAAATTTTCCCTAACATTAACTTTTTAATTTTTGGAGGCTTTTTATTTTAGATAAATTGAGAAAACATAGTGTGGCGGTGGCACCAGTCACCACGGTTCCCAGCTAGGTAATTCTGAGGTAGCTCACTGGGGAACCACGGGCAGGGTATGGGTTAATGTTCCGTGTTTGTGACTGTATAATTATTTGTGGTGTCTGCTGTTTATTAGTGTGCGTTTTCTTGGTGTTTTGCCTGCTCATCAATTGTTGTTGTGGATAGTCTAGTCCCTACATGGGGGCAGCCATGTTGGGTGGGTTAGCCACCCCCTCTAGCGGCGGAGAGTGGCGCGGAAAAAATGAACAGCTGACACGCTGTGTGTGAGTCGGGAGTGACACAGTGGAGTTCGTACGGTTTACCAGTTGTTCGACGTGGCTTGTGGGCGAGGCCCCGCAGAGAGTCAGCCACAGTTAAGGGCTACAGTTGCTGAGTAGGCAATTGTATTGTCCTGTTGTCGTGGGGCGAGTAAATGATTGCCTGATTGATGTCCGTAGGGGGCATTTGACTGTCGATGATACATTGCATGTTATGCAGGCGAGCCCGGGGTTGGTTCCTTGCGATGTGGGTGCAGTGGATCGCGTAACGATCCCTGCTGGGCATAGATGTATCATCATGGGCGAGGCGGTTACCCACTGGGGAGAGGACTGCCTTGCAATGGTAGAGCCATTAGATTGTTTCAGGGCTGTTATGGATGGCAAGGGTATCCTGATGGCACGGTGTCTGGTAGACATGTGTAATGGCCAGGTGCCTGTTTCGGTCCTGAATTTAGGAGATCTTAGGCTCACCTCGAGGTTGTGCGGGTTGTGAGGCAGTTGGGCACCGGTGAGTTCGCTGAATCCTCGCTTCTTCCGGACAGTTCTAGTTTGCCGGCGCATATGCGGGTAATGTTGGGGACGATTGACTCTGGGTTGTCTTGTCGGGAGAGATGTGAGGTTTCAGCTCTGCTTTAAGAGTATGCGGGTTTGCTCACTGCTCCTGGTGAACAGCTTGGGCATACGGGGATGGTCAAGCACCGGATTGATACTGGCGCTCATTATCCCATCAAGCAAGCTCCACGTAGATGTCGTTGGCTCGCCAAGAGATAATGAACGTGGAGGTTGATAAGATGTTGGCATCTGGCACCGTCCGGCCCAGCAGCAGTCCGTGGGCATCCCCGGTGGTGTTGGTCACTAAGAAAGACGGCTCGACGAGGTTCTGCATAGATTATCGCAAGCTGAACGACGTTACCCGTAAAGATGCCTATCCACTGCCGAGGATCGATAATACGCTGGATTCATTGGACGGCGCCAGTTTGTTTTCTACTATCGACTTAACCTCGGGTTATTGGCAAATGGAGATGAATCCGGAACATGGTGCAAAGACTGCTTTTGGGACGAAGAGAGGTTTCTAATAGCTCTCTGTTATGCTGTTCGGTCTTTGTAACGCACCGGCGACCTTCCAGAGGTTGATGGAGTGTGTGCTTCGAGGTCTGCTGTGGACGGAGTGTCTTGTTTACATAGATGACATCATCATTTTTGGTAAGACCTTTGATCGAGCCATTAGCAATCTCCGTGATGTTTTCTGTCGGATTGCAGGTGCCGACATGAAGCTGAAACCTTCGAAATGTACGCTTTTTCAGATGAGTGCTGCGTTTCTGAGGCACATTGTCTCCGGTGATGGTATCCGGTGTGACCCCAAAAAGCTCCAGGCTGCCGGGAGTTGGAGTCGTCCACACAGTGTTGTTGATGTGCAGAGTTTTCTGGGGTTCGCTAATTATTATCGGCGATTTATTCTTGATTTTGCGACCCTGGCAGGGCCGTTGGTTGAGCTGACCAAAAAGAACATGCCTTTTCGTTGAGAGGAGGCATGTGAGGAGGCCTTCAGTGGCTTGAGATTGCTGCTGACGTCGTCGCCGGTATTGGCTTACCCGCGCTCGGATGTTGAGTTTATTCTGGACACTGACGCTAGTGCTACTGGCATCGGTGGTGTCCTGTCACAGTTCCAGAGTGGAACGGAGAGGGTAATTGCATACGGAAGCAAGGGTCTCCCTGCAGCTCAAAGACGGTACTGTACGACCAATCGAGAGTTACTTGCTGTGGTGACTTTCGTGAAGCAATTTTGCCACTATCTGTATGGCCGTCCATTTTTGGTGAGAACCGATCATGCTTCTTTGACTTGGTTATTGAATTTCAAAGAGCCAGAGGGTGTGGTGGCGAGGTGGATTGCTTTTCTGGATACATTTGACATGAGCATCGAGCACCGTGCGGGTAAGTTTCATGGCAATGCTGATTGCTTGTCAAGTCAGCCCGTGTGCCGAAGATGTAAGAAGGAGGATTGTCCAGATTGTCGTCTTCCTAGGGTGTGTCCAGTTGGTCGTCGCGTCTCTCACGACCCCCGTCGTTGGTCGCAGGACGGGTGGTCGATACGAGCACGATTTATGATCCATCGGAGGATGGTTTACCCCTTGAGGCGGGGCGAAGTCTGTTTGCTTGGTTGATAAGCATCAATTGGCTGCTCCTGCGGATGAAGCGGACGCTGAGTTAGATGGTGTCTTATCGCAGTGGTACACGCAGCAGATTTGTCGGTGGCAGCGTGAGGATGGTGACATCGCTGCTGTCTTGAAGGTGTTGGCGGCGGGCGGTATCCGTCCTGCCGTCGCGAATTTGTCGTCTTCATCTCCGGAGGGAAGAGCTTATCGAGCGCTTTGGGACGAACTAGAGCTCCACGAGGGAGTGCTCTATCCGCGGCAGGTTTTAGACTGTCAGCCAAGCAGCTATGTTTTGTGTATGGTGGTCCCACCGGTCATGCGCAGGGAGATGTTCGAGGTCATGCATGGCGGTCGAGTTGGTGGACACCTCGGCATCACGAAGACTATGGCCAGAATCCGACAGCGTTTTTTTGCCGGGTATTCGGCAGGATGTTGTGAGGTGGCTTCGGGAGTGTGATTTGTGTTGCAAGAGGAAACCGGGGCATCGAAGAAATGCTTTCCTCTGTCAGCGGATTTCAACGGCACCATGGGAGAGGATGGCCATTGACTTCATGGGTCCACTTCCCGAGACGTCATCCGGCATGAAGTATATTCTTGTGACTTGTGATTACTTCACGAAATGGACGGAGGCGTTTGCTTTGCCGGATATAACTGCCCAGACAACGGCGGATTGTCTGGTTTCTAAGCTTTTTCTTCGTTTTGGAGTGCCTCGTCAGTTGCACTCTGATCAGGGAAGAAATTTTGAGTCAGGTCTGTTTACCGAGGTGTGTTCGCTGTTGGGCATCGAGAAGACTCGGACAACGCCCTACCATCCTCAGTCAGACGGGTTGGTTGAGAGGTTCAACCGCACCTTACAAGATTTGTTAAGCAAGGTTGTTAATGAGCGACGGGATGACTGGGATACCCTTTTGCCGTACGTTTTGGCGGCGTATTTAATATTGCGAGACAAGGGTAACGTTAGGTGGATTCAGGCTTTCCCTGATAATTAGGTGAGAGTTGTAGCCGTAGATAACATGAAAATCTACGAGGGTGTGAATGCACCAGTCTCCTGGTTGGGGGATGAGGCAGTTGGTGTTGACGCGGGTGTTGGTGGAGAGTCTGGTAGTCCGGGGAACGTGGCGGGTCAATTTGCGGTTGATCTGCGCGGCACGGATTCCCAGGTAAAGAATGACACGGAGTCGGACGAGTTTGTTGGCTCAGGATTTTCGCGTTCTAGCCTCAAGACACAAGCGGTGAAGTTGCAGCAAGTGGATGGTCCTAAGGCTGGTTTTGAAAAGGATCCTGTGAATCCGCTGGTAGCTGGGAATTCAAAGAACCGTTTGCGTGGTTTTTAGTTCTCTAACCCAGTGCATCGTGCACCGGGCAAGAGGTTAGTGAACGCTCAGTGTCACTACGGTTATGCGTCGCCGTAAAGGATGTTGTCAGACCGAGGAGTGACTGTTGGTTTGAGGGAAGCAAGCCATTGATTGGTAGCTAATTTACGTTCGGTTGTCGGCAGTCTATTCGCTTGACATGGTTGGTAACGATTCCATGCAGTCTGTAGTTCCCGGAGTTACTATCCCGGCGTGGTTGAATGAGGCATGCCGACAGGGGGATGGTTTTGTCGTCCGGTGTGTTCTCCTCTTCTGGGGTGGTTGTCTGATAATACTACCTCACCTTGTTTGGGCGCTTGGGAGTGGTGTAGCTAAGGCTGGGCTGGTTCTCAGTTGCGTTTTTTGCCGCTATGGCCAGGCGCACCGCTAGGCATCCGGAGCTCCGTGGGTGGCCTGGATGACAAGTATCTCGCCAGCCGCTCGTTTCGGGCGGGCGCATAGGGGCTCTTGCGGTTCCTGACCTGCATTAACGCAGACGTGGGAGCCAGGTGGCCGGCGTTGCGGGGTAGGGGCGGGGTGCGGGTTCCATACTGCTACGGACCCGTGTTGGTCGGCCAAGCGACAACCCCCTATGGTCCGTGGAATGTTGCGCCGTACTGTTTCGAGCAGTGGCTGTTGGGGGCACCCGAGGTAGTTGCGTCACGTGTGTTGTCGAGCCGGCTGGTACCGCGCTACTCACCCACGGGCATTCAGATTTATTACCCTTGATCGGAACGAGTTTGGGGTTTGTTCTCCATTAGAGTGTCGGAGTTTGAGCCGGATTCCGGAGTTTTAATTGGTAAAACTCTGGAATCCGCACCATTTGATGGTCGATGGAGTGGTTTGTAAACTCCGACGTATTCGAGCTGAGAGCTGATATGGTTTCAGGCCTATAGGGGAAGGCTGACATTGCGTGTGTTCACATGCTACGTGGCACGTGACGAGTGTGTTTCAGGTCATTTCAGGTCAGGGAGCGAGACGGCGAGCGGAAGATCGGTCCCTGCGAGAGTCCTGATTGTCCTGTGGAGGTAATGGGGGAGAAAACGAGGTGAGCTGCACGAAGCACTGTGGTTGTAAATCACCATGCACTCGTTTGAATTGACCGTGAGGGTCGAATGTTGTCGACGGTAGTAGTTTTGCGCTTGCGCAGACATGCACTGGAAATGCTGGCGGGTGTATCACTCCCTTTGTTTTTCTTAGTTGCTACCAAACGACAGTATGTCCTGTGCGGACATGTTATCCGCCTCGTCTAGGGATGAGGCAAGGCGGCCCACGCCCGGGTATGAGTATCCGGATGAAGATGACGCCCACGCCGACCTCGCATGCGAGGCCCGCGCTGATGAGAGTGGAGGCACCGCTAGAGGTGCCCACATTGTCAGAAGTGCTACCTCAGCCGCTGGCGACGATGCGCGCACTGCCTGGTGCACCCCTGTGAGCTCCTTCCCGAACATCACCACCGCCGAGTTCAACGAGTTCCTGGGGATGCTGCTGCAACCGACCTTCCGGTGACCAGGGAGGCAGCCGGAAGACGGAACTCGGCGCCCGCGCCTGAGGTAGCCCGGGGACGGAGTCCGGAGACAGCGACAGAAAAGAGGCAACAGGGGTCACCTCGTCGCCACTACACCCAGAGAAGAGCTGGGCGAGACCGTGGGGGACAAACCAGCACCGGGATAGATCTAGCTGGGCTCCTCCACGTCGGGTGCCGGTGCACCGCCAGGTACGTTGTTGGGATCGACCTGACGGTCGATCTTGAAGAGGGGAGGAGTGTGGCGGTGGTACCGGTCCCCACGGTTCCCAGCTAGGTAATTGTGAGGTAGCTAACTGGGGAACCAGGGGCAGGTTATGGGTTAATGTTCTGTGTTTGTGACTGTATAATTATTTGTGGTGTCTGCTGTTTATTAGTGTGCGTTTTCGCGGTGTTTTGCCTGCTCATTAATTGTTGTTGTGGATAGTCAAGTCTCTAAATGGGGGCAGCCATGTTGGGTGGGTTAGGCACCCCCTCTAGCGGCGGAGAGTGGCGCGGAAAAAATGAACAGCTGACACGCTGTGTGTGAGTCGGGAGTGACACAGTGGAGTTCGTCTCGGGCGTCTACAGAGGTAACACTCGAGTTCGTCTTGGGGGTCGAGTGAGGTAGGCCTCGCAGCATGCAGCTAGTTCACTCCGTATGAGCATGGAATGGAGAGGCCGTACGACGAGAGTATGGTGACGACAGCTAGCGTATGGTACTGTTACAGTACTGTACGGTTCACCAGTTGTTCGACGTGGCTTGTGGGTAAGGCCCCGCAGAGAGTCAGCCACAGTTAAAGGCTACAGTTGGTGAGTAGGCAATTGTATTGTCCTGTTGTTGTGGGGCGAGTAAACAATACAGTGAGTAGAGTATTACTTGTACTCCTGAAATAGTAGAGAGAAGGGAGTGCTAACGCTTCACGTGCAGGATAGAAACTGGCCTATGCTGTGAGCAGCCGTGCAGTAGAAAGCCTGCCGGTTATTTAGCCCTTTGTCTGGCTACGCCTATATCTGTATAGCCTTTGTTCATACACCGGGTTGACATTTATTATAAGACGTAACGTAAGGCCAGCAGAGCGGGGTGGAGTGTCCCGTTGTCATGTTTGTGGTGTGGCATCGTTGACTAACCACGCTATTGCACCGGAGCCGGAACGAACGCTGGGTTGGGTACTACGGAGTGAGCGCAGTAGCACTGAAGCGCTCTGGTGGCTAGCGGAGTCCGGGTGACGTCGATACGGCCATTTCAACGCATCCTGACCTACGGGGTAAGTGTTCTTACCTAAGGTTATTGCTAGTCACTACGTGTCGACTGGTGGCACCTTCGGGTGTCGCGGAGAGACACGAAACGCTACAATAGTATCAATTTCCTTTATAGTTTCAACATTTGGATTTGGAAGCGATATCAATAAGTGGCTAATTTTAGATAAAGCAAGAGATTTAATCACTGTGATTTTTCCCAGCGAGGTTAGGTTACGATAGACCCAAGTACTAAGAAGGGCTTTCATGTTTTGCAGCCTTGGCATAATATAACGTTCGGTAATAGAGAATATATCTAAAACTGGAAAATCCACGCCTAAGGTAGTAAAAAGTTTGACCAATCAAGATTGTTTTCCCTGCAAAAACGTCGATCCGACTCGCGCATCGACCCTAGCCAGACAGCTTTAGGTTTATTCATATTCACCTTAAGTCCTGAAACGTTGTTAAACCATTTTAGAGTGCTCATAGATATTCTTAGTGATTCTTTACTACCATCTAATAAGAAGAAATTATCATCTGCGTATTGCGATATTTTAAAAACTTTATCCCACATTTTAATGCTCTTATTATTCCTAACTGCAATCCCTAGAAGCTCAGCACACATGACAAATTCAGACGTGACACACATGACACATGTGCACACATGACAAATTCAATCTTGTAGGGAGAGATTGGGTCCCCTTGTCTGCAGCCTCTACCTAGTTTCAGGAAACTTTAAAAATGTCCATTTTGTATGATGCAGGATTCTGTACCTCTTTGAAACAGTTGAATCCATTTTTTAAATGAATCTCCAAAATTAAAAACATCAAGGGCCTTTTTAATGAAACCCTAAGAAACTGTGTCAAAAGCTTTCTCAAAATCAATTAGTAATAACATTTCTGCTGTATTTTGCATCTGGGTCTCGAAAATGATGTTATACAATAGCCGAATATTTTCGCCAATAAATCTCCCTGGAATAAAGCCTTTTTGATCCTCATTTATTAGCCTGTCTAGAACTGCCTTGATTCTTTTAGCTATGCAGGATGACATAAGTTTATAAGACAGATTTAGTAAAGAAATTGGACGTCAGTTTTTTAGACGATTACGTGGTTTACTTATGCAGGTTAGGTATGTAGGTTATCAGACCTTGCTTTTGTGTTATGGACATTGTGTTATTGTTATAGGCATAGTTCCTCCATCTCGCTGGTACACCCAATATAGTTCAATAAAATTTTCAGAAATTAAAAAAAAAAGATCCAGGATTGTGTTTTTTGTTTGTTTGTATTTTTAGAAATTTTGAATGCGTCCGAAGTCTTTTCCATAAAAAAATTAAAAAATAAATAAATCCTGGATCCAGATCTGGTTCCGGATCACCACCAAAATCTAATCAATTGGTTCTTGGCCCAAGACCAACCCGTCCAAAAGATTTCATCAAAATCCGTCCGTAACTTTTTGAGATATCCTCTTAACAGACCAACCAATCAACCAACAAACCAACAAACAAACAAACTACGTAACAGGAGCGAAAACATAACCTCCTTAGCGGGGGTAACAAGCTGCATCAACGAGATCTGGCGCATGGCAAATCTCTACACGGACGTCTTTTCCTCGAATTTGACGATCGTTTAATGATTTTTTCGATCTTTTTTTGAGCTCTTTGGGGTCATATGACCAGGCAACTGTCACTGTCGGTTTGTTTATTAATGATTCGTCCAAATGCCAGATTTTAGTCTCTTTCTCTCTCATTTTCATCTCGTTCGATTGTTATTTTGTATTGGAAAACGATCTGTACGTTGCTAGTTGATTGATTGAATAGACCAAGCCTAGTAAATGATATTGTCTTTGTTATATTTCAGCGTGTCGTGCTTAGCTATATAAGAATTATTCACTTGTAATTTTACATATAATATAACAATTGTTTCCTGGATGCTCGGGCAACATAAGGATTGTTTGAAATGAAATGGATTGTTGGATGATTGGATTGTTTGATGATTGTTGATGTTGGCAGAGGCATAGGAATAATGAATGCAGTGCAAGAGTTCGATAATGCAGTAGCAGACTTACTGTAATGTGTTTCAAAAAGAGATTATAATAGGCATAGTGTGAAAGACAGCTGCTATGAAAACTGTAATTGTACATTGCTTGTTGAAGAGTAGAATCCAAAGGATAATGTAACGAAACAGAACGCAACATGCGAAAACGTAACGCGTCTTAACCGTGACATGTCAGACTATCATAATTTAGCACGATATTGTAACGTACGTTAACTATGAGATAGTGCAAAGAAAATATGTTGTGAGAGTATCGTAGGCTGAAGAACATTTTGTGGGGTAGACAAAAATAGGTAATAATACTTCAGTGAATACAGCAGTAGTGCAATTATTATTTATAGACCAACGTAATTATCATTGCGTGAAAGAATAGTATAATATAGACAGTAATTGTACAATGTTTAGCAAATAGAAGTATTTAGAATGCAAGGCCAGGGTTGTGACATCTGTTTTACACATATGTCGCATTGAATTAGTAATTGTAGATATATTAGTTGTATAAAGGAGAGGGTTCGGCGTTTAGCATACAGATTAGAAATAGATAGGTGGGGAATATCAGACGATAGATGACGCCGTACACATCTGCTGGACAGATGGGCATATCGCGCGTGATCATTCGAATAGGAGAGTGTTGGTGTGTGTGATTGGCTGGGGTAGAGTGGAGCTTGGCAGTGATTGGATAAGAGAGATATATAAAGATCTAGGGGCATTTGGAAGGGACGGTTGGAACAGGGAAAACGGGACGACGAGATGGTGACTGTTATGTTTGTAAACAATATATTTCTTTATTTGAACACAAATCCTATATGTCTTCTTGATTATTTATACTCTAAATTATTACATACAAACTACGTTCCTACATTTGGTGCTCGTGACAACGGACTGGGTTATACAAAACAACGTAAGGTACACGCTAGTATAATATCATCACCGGCTGTAACGATGGAGAGGAAGAAGCGACGAAGCAAGGAAGAACGGAACAAGAACGCAACTTACAAGGAACAAGAGCAGAACGAGATGGAAATACGTAAACGGTGAGTGAAACATACTGTGTCGGCATATAGTCGTAAGTAAAGCTAAAAACAATAGTTTCAAACCACATAACGTACCACATAATAGCGTATAATATACAAGGTCATAGTGAAATACTGTATATGCATGCACCACGTTTCTTATCTCTTATTCAAAAGGTGCATGTTATGTTATTGAGATGCTTATAGGCTACTTATATAATAACAATATTTATAATAATGAAGGCCGATACAGTTGTTTCACAAGCTTACAGGATAGTATGTGTGTATATATGGTTAGTAGGTATGGTGTTGATGTAGCAGGTATAGTTAGTCATGTGTCGCTGAATGACACAACGTACGTACGGCTGAATCTCACGGTCAGCTAAGAGACGCTCGATCAGCATTATGCGGGTTGAAGCGGAATTGTATTAGATTTGAGAGATTTGAGAGATTTGAGAGCTGTCGGGCCATGGGGCCGGCGGGTATACGACAGCAGGAGCCTGTCACGCGCGACAGGCGCGCGCAGTTTTAATCAACGTATAATCGGTGGGTAAGTTCGTGTTCCACACACGATCGCTCCTAGGAGTCACATCGGGGTACAAGAGTCGACGTTATTGAACGGCATTTCCGCACGCAAAACCGTTACGTTTAGCTAACGATGTCGGTATAGTAGTAAACATCATATTGTAACATGTTTGATTGCAAATTTCTTACACAGGTCGTTACACAAATCCACGCGATGCTGGCGTGGGAGTCTTTCACACTTACCGGAAAATGAGGAAGGGTTAGTGAGACTACGAATGCGTCTGGAGAGAGCAAAAGAGCTCTACGGTTAAACGCACAGCCGATCAACGCGTCAGCGCTGATTGTGCCATTGATCGCATGAGTGCACATGCAGGGTGTCTGAAATTGTTATAGTGTTTTAGGACAGACGGATGCAGCCGGAACGGAGTGCTCAATTCGTGCAAGCACCGCACATGCAGGCAGCAGAAGCTGATGAGTGGGGGAGAGGATCTAATTCCTCTAGCACAACTGCAGTAGACCATTCAGTGAATTGTCATTAATAATTTTCTACTTACAGATAAACAGTAGAACCCAAGGTTAGAAAGGCGACACAGGTTACGGTGTGAGTGCAGTGTAAGTGTAGTTGGGAAGGATAGCAATTACAGAGTTTGACAAGTGGGTTGAGGTGCATGCAGGTGTTATGGTTGAGTGTGTGAGAGAAATGGTACCAGGTGTAAATAGTGTATATACAGAAGTGCAGTTTGCTATTTATTAGTATTATTGATTAGTAATCATATCGTGATTACATTTTGTTGTTTCTAGTATCGGGAACCAGGCTATCGAAATACAATGTTAGGTATAATGTAAGTGAATATTTGTGGGTTATTATGATGAATGTTATGATTATAAATGATGATTGTTTCAGTAAATTGGGCTGGCTTGGTAAGGATTTTGAAGTGTGGGTATTACATAGGATTGCGGTTTTGATATATGTATGCATGCATATATTAAAGGCATGGTTATAGTGATATCGGTTAGAAGAGAGATGCTGTTCGGTGGTTTCTATAATTGTTGCAGTTGCGGGGACATCCAGAGAAGAGAGCGCATCGGTCGAATCTTCCGCTGCACAGAGTTGGTACAGCAATGGACAAATATTTCGGCAGGACATCGAGGCGGCAGTCAGTATACCATTTTGGCAAGGAGAGAAAACTACCGTCATCACTTCAGTGACTTCAATACTTCAACGACGCAGTACTTCAGCGAGAATTCAACGGGCAAATTCAGCAAAGTCGACGATCTTCAAATTTGTGAGAACAATATTTGTTAACACAAACACTAATGTGTTAGCAGATTAG
Organism: Priapulus caudatus; assembly: GCF_000485595.1. Taxonomy (NCBI): domain Eukaryota; kingdom Metazoa; phylum Priapulida; class Priapulimorpha; order Priapulimorphida; family Priapulidae; genus Priapulus; species Priapulus caudatus. The sequence goes on from NW_014578494.1 coordinate 62,150, forward strand.
CAGTGCTGGTGAACTTTTGGCATAAACCATTGGACATTATCGAAGAAATTAAAATGCCACAGCACATTTTGACAATTGCGTCCTGCAATCAATTATTGCATCGGCATCAGAAGAAACAGCGCAGAGGATCAGCACCAAGACCAGGGAGGACATAGTAACATCGTAACATCGTCGAGGGATCAAACTATTATATTGTATTGTATTGTGCTATTAACTTGCGATTAAGATGAAAATAACATAGTTACACAAAGAATTGTAATTATTGTGATATTATATTTTATATTAATGAGTGAAATGTGTGTTTTTCATAGAAAATACATCAGAAAACTTACTTATCTACTGATGATGAACTAAAACAAATATTTACAAATGGGCGTTTGTTCTCTTGTTTTGAAGGTTTGTTGCGTCAAAGCAAATCAAAGCAGCCAATCAGAGGAACCCGTGTAGGACGTTTACGCATTTGCGGTACGGAAAAAATAGACGCGGCCAGCGTCGCGCGAAATATCTGACAAGTGCAAAATGTCTTAGATAGGATCGCCCTGGCACCGCCCCCACCCCCGCCCCCGCATGAGTGCCGACCCGACCAATGACAGCTCGTCTTTGTGTTACGATAGGTTGTGTACACTTGAAGGTTTATGTAAAATACCAAATTCTGGTACAGGGTAGTGAAGGAGCAGTGTAGGGAGAGGAAGGGGGGAGGGAGGAGGAAGTTTAGAGTAGTACTAGTAGGTGGAGTAGGGAGAAGCTAGTGAAGAATGAGGAAGGGGAGAAGCTAGTGAAGAATGAGGAAGGGGAGAAGCTAGTGAAGAATGAGGAAGGGGAGAAGCTGGTAGAGAAAGAGGAGGGGAGAAGCTGGTGCAGAAGGAGGAGGGGGAGAAGCTGGTGGAAAAGGAGGAAGGGGAAAAGGAGGGGGAGAAGGGAGAAGCTGGTGGAGGAAGAGAGGGAGAAGCTGGTAGAGAATGAGGAAGGGGAGAAGGGAGAAGGTGGCGGAGAAGGAGGAGGGGAGAAACTGGTGGAGAAGGAGGAGGCAGAGAAGCTGATGGAGAATGAGGAAGGGGAGAAGGGAGAAGCTGGTGGAGAAGGGGGAAGGGCAGAAAGGAGAAGGTGGTGGAAAAAGAGGAGGGGAGAAGCTGATGAAGAAGGAGGAGGGGGAGAAGCTGGTGGAGAAGGAGGAAGGGGAGAAGGGAGAAGCTGGTGGCGAAGGAGGAAGGGAGAAGCTGGTGGAGAATGAGGAAGGGGATAAGGGAGAAGCTGGTGGAGGAGAAAGAGGGGAGAAGCTGGTGGAGAAGGAGGAAGGGGAGAAGGGAGAAGGTGGTGGAGAAGGAGGAAGGGAGAAGGGAGAAGGTGGTGGAGAAGGAGGAAGGGAGAAGGCCGTGAGAACGAGAAAGGAAAGAAAAGGCGATCTGTGCAGAAAGATAAGGGAGAAGTCGGCTGTGAGAGGAGGAGGGAGAAGCTTGTTAGAGGAAGCGAGAAAGGGAGAAGGAGGCGCGGAGAAGAGAGCTAGTGGAGGAGGAGGAGGAGGAGAAGGGAGCAAGCTGCTACAAGAGAAGGATGGGGACTGAAGCTGGTGAGAAGCAGGAAGGGGGAGAAAGGAGAAGCGTGCTGCGGCGGCTTTCATTGAATGTACAGGGGGGCTACACTTGTGGTTTGTAGATTCTCCCTTCTCTCCTATTCTTCCTCCACCAGCTTTCCCTTCGCCCTTCTCCTTCTTCCCTCGTCCTTCTCTCCACCAGCTTCTCCTTTTTCCTCTCCTCTCCACCAGCTTCCTGTCTCCTCCTCCTTCTCCCCCTCCTCCTTCTCCAGCAGCCTTCTCCTTCTCCCCTTCTTCCTTCTCACAGCTTCTCCCTTCCACCCTCCTCCTCTACCCAGCTCCCTTCATCCCCCTCCTTTTCCCCTTCCCCCTTCTCCACCAGGCGTTCTCCCCCTCCTCCTTCTCCACCGCTTTTCCCCTCTTCCTTCTCCACGACCTTGCTGACCCTTCTCCCCTTCGTCCATCTGCCACCACCTTCTCCCCTCCTCCTTCTCCCAGCTTATCCTCTCCCCCTCCTCTTTCTCCACCAGCTTCTCCCTTCTCTCCTCCTACCTCCACCAGCTCCCTTTCCCCTGCCTCTTCCACCAGCTTCTCCCTTTCTCCCTCCCTTTTCTCCACAGCCTTCTTTCCCTCCTCCTTCTCACCAGCTTCTCCTGCTCCCGCTCCTCCTTCTCCACACAGCTGTCGTGCTTAGCTGAAGTGGAAAATCGCCCATATTTGAGCACTATATGCGAAGCTGCGACTTGCGCCATACGGCACTCCTATATCAATTTATTTCGCCAGGTCAAAATTTTGCACACAAAGACGAGCTGTTATTCGGTCGGGGTCGGGACGCATGCCAAAGCTGCCGCATGCCGTATACTTTCGCAATCAGATATTTCCGCCTACACCGGGCAACCAGCGCCGATGCCGAATTATGTACGCGACATAGCTGGGAGCGCCACTCGGCGGATCATTTTAGCGTCAGGCTGTGATTGGTTGCATTTATGCACGGAAGTATTTATTATGTCCCTTCTCCGCCTTGCGTTGATTTAATGACGGTTACATAAATGCATTCTAATGACGGACATAAACATCGATTTATATGACGGTAGCATAATC
>NW_014578494.1:65853-67718 GCF_000485595.1 Priapulus caudatus
AATTCCATGTTTGTGATTGGCTGAGCACAAACAAGTTGCATCTGATTGGTTGATTTAATGACGGTACATAAATGATTTAATGACGGTACATAAATTGATTTAATGACGATTATTAAATATCATTTATGTCCCTTCTCGCCTGCCAAACTCGTGAGTAATTTTACTCAAAAAATTAAAAGTAAAATTATGCCTGCGTCAAAATACTCAACGAAAATCCGCCGCACACGTGAGTATTTTGACGCATGTTAATCACGAGGATGTGCAAGGATATGATATTATGGGAATATTGTATGCTGAAGAAAATTTTATTAACCTACAAAAATTGGAAATACTAAGTTAAATGTGCATGTATTGCATTAAACATTCATGTCATATTTTGATGCCATAATCACAATTATCATCATGACATCAATGACAACATACCATATCAAATTTTACAGTCTGTACGGGGTATTCCGTACGTAATAAAAGCTACGTATGGGATCCTCCTTGATGTAGGGGGACCACGCACACACAAAAAGCTGCACCTGATTTCAACGTTCAATGATCGCTACGTTCAATTTCTACGTTTAATGCACCTGATTTCTACGTTGATCTGAAACCTACCTTCAGCCCTGGCGAGCCATCGAGCGCGTTGCCGTTAAACGTGAAGCAGACGCCCTTCTCTGTGACGAGCATCGTAAAATTCGTCTCCGTGCAGATCTCCCTCTTTTGCCAGATGCAGCGCTGCGTCTTCGACAGCAGTTCACTGTAGGGCGAGTCGGGGTCAGTTACGAACAGCGGCAGGTGCGACTTCAGCATGAAATCGGTAAGGTTGAACTGCGACATGTCGTGAGCCGACATGTTCACCTCGTCGCCAAATATCGTCTGTCGGTAGACGTCGTACAAGTAGCTGCGATATGCCTCCTCCTCGTCCAGCGCCGTCTTATTATATTGGTTCAAATTACAGATGGTGACTGCCGGAAACGGAAGCGACGTGCGACTGTAATCGACCGTTAGCGACGTTGTCACGTCTGGATGTACGAGCTTGACTGTCATCAGGTAGATGAGACAGAACATTGCTGTATGACACACACTGTATGCCACGAGCCACATGACCCTGGAATCATTGACGGCCGTTACGCGACATGTTTGAGAGGCTTAAATGTTATTACTAATACAAATTTGACGACAGTTTGAGAGGGGAATTTTTTTTTACCAATACAACATGCACAATAAACAATATAAAATAGCCACCGGCGAACGCTTTTGCCAACACACACTGTATGCCACGAGCCACATGACCCTGAAATCATTAACGGCTGTTACGCGACGACAGTTTGAGAGGCTTAAATTTTATTTATTATTTATCATTTTAATTGGTATGATCAAGTTAAAGAATCGTTTCGCAGAGTTTTGTGTTGCGGAATGGCTTGAACTGCGTGAAATACATATCATATTAATCACGTTTAATTTATATCATGATCAAACTAATGAGAAATAACTGAGTTTAATTGCTCTTAGTTTGAGCGTGGGTTAAGCAGTATTTAGAGTACTTGGTTTTATTTTACGATCAGCATCACTGAAATATACAACCCTTATCTACAAAAAATATACAACTATAATTTGAAGTAATCACTGCTAGGGTACACCCGTGACATTTATACGCAGTATTGTCGCTAACAACACTCTATATACATGTAGGCTATATTGCTATAACCACGATCGTGGTAAGACGTACATTCCATCAACTCCTAAATAAGACTCATATGATATACCCTCTCTCTATATAAAATGTGCGATATTATGACACGCGATATCGTGACACTGTACATATAAATAGATAGATAGATAGATAGATAGATAGATAGATAGATAGATAGATA
>NW_014578494.1:67743-73139 GCF_000485595.1 Priapulus caudatus
GCACAAACGCACATACAGCACACACACGCACACGCACACGCACACGCACACGTACCCGCACACGCACACAAAACGCAGCACAAAAACGCACGCGCACGACCGCACACGCACACGCAGACACGCAACCCCCGCACACGCACACTCACACGGCACCGCACACGCACACATACACCACACATACAGCAACCGCAGAATACCACCATACACGTGCCCACGCTCACGCACCGCACACGCACACGTAAAGCGACGACGCATACGCACACGCACACACCCCATCAACATGCAGCACCTCAGTTCAGAGCGCACGCACACGCCCCACACACACGCATACGCATACGGCCACACCCACACACCATACAGCATGCCCACGCTTGCACGTTCACGCGCACGCACACGCCCACACATGCCCGGCACAGCGCACACCCACGCACACGCACGCACAACGCACACACACACACACACACACACACCACCACGCACACGCACACGCACACCACACGCACGACGCACACGCACACGCACACGCACACGCACACGCACCGCACACGCACACGCACACGCACAGCACACACACACACACAGTAAGCAGTCGCATAAGGCAAGTGGCAGGATGTTATGGGCATTACGCTGCTAGCGGTTTTGATTTGAGAGTGGCCGAGCGTGACCAGTTCAGACGATCGGTTGTACCCGCGCGCGCGTTTGTATGTTTTAAGTAAACGATAGTCTTGTGATTGTTGCTTTCTAAATCGAATAATAAAATGTTTACATTTGTAAATAAACCATTTATGATCCCGTAATCGTATCGTTTTCAAAAACACAAATCTTTGTAATGAAGAAAAGAATCAGTACTATACATGGTGATCACGTGATTATCGTAAATATTAAATATGGTATATCGCTAACCTTATTTCAATTGATACACGCACAAGCAGCACGCACACGCACACGCCACGCACTACGCACATGCGCACACGGGGCACACGCACACGACACACGCACACGCACACGCACACAGCCACAACACAGCGCACACGCACACGCCACGCACACGCCGGCACGCAGCACGCAGCGACGCACACGCACACGCACACGCACACGCACACTGCACACGCACACGGCACACGCACACGCACACGCACACAATACACCCATACACATGCACCGCTCACGCACACGCACACGCACACGCATACGTCAGGCTCACACAGGCCGCGCACATGCACACCCACACCACACACATCCACGCCCACGCACACGCACACGCACCACGCACAACGCACTCGCACACCCACGCACCCGCCCACCAACACAACCCGCTCCTTTTTTTTTCACGGCACACGCACGACGCATACGCACAGCGCTCACACATGGCACGCCGCACACACACACACGCACCGCACACGACCGCACGCACGCACACACACACATTACACCCCCCCCCCACACACACAGACACAGCACACACGCCACACACACAGCACATACACACACACACAGCACCACAGCACAATAGCTCACGCGCGCCGACACATACACACACACGACATGCACACGCACACGCACACACTACACGCACACACACACGCCCACGCCACGCAGCACGCGAACGCCACACAGCACGACTCAACTGCAACCACCGCCAGCACGCACGACACACAATACCACATCTAACGACGCAGCAACGATCACACGCACACCCAATACACACATATACAGACAACGCACACACGCAAGGCCACACCACACAATACACACATTTACACACGCACAGCACGTACAGGCACACGCAGCAGGCCAACGCACCGACGACACGGACACACACATACACAGCATCTACAGCAGCGGCAGCACACGCACACAGCGACACGCACCCGCTCACACGCACATGCCGCACACGACGCTCACACCTCGGGCCGCCTATAATGAATCTCTCCGCCAATATCGAAATTATAAAAAACAAATAAACATACGCGCCAATCTGGCTGGCGATAGGGTTAGTGCACGGCGCACAGGATCTGGTCGAGGTGTCGATGCATTTAGTGTGTGTGTGTGTATTCTCATGGTTTTTAGACAAGTGTGTGCTGATGTTTTAATTAGCATGTTCGCTGGCGATGGCTGTGCATTTAGAGGCGCATCAGGCCCTGCAGAAGCTGTCAGTTTGCATTGAGGCTTGGTCGGTTTGCATGAGGTGGCGTAAGATAGAACACGCCACAAATCTTCTCTCTTCTCTCTTCTCTCTCTCTCATCTCCTCTCTCTCTTCGTCTCCTCTCTCTCTCTCTAACGGTATCTAGCATATCTTACATAACTTTTTAGCTATACATTGGCCGCGAAATTAGAGCGGCACTATTCGCAATACGTCTTGATAGTGCGATTTTAAGACTTACATTACACGTGTAGTCATTGATGCAAACATATTTCATGGCCTTCCGCTCGACGGCGGTCGCGCCCATGGGAATACAACACCACTCCGCCGTGTTTTGGCGATACTTCTGTGCCGAAGCCACTAGCCAGCGGAACAATCAACCGCGATGCTAAACGTGAACACCGAGTGTCCCTGGAACGTCGGCGAAGTTGCTAACAAATGAATCGTCGACAATTTGGGGATCCGAGCTACGTCGCGGCTAGCGCGGAGACGGAGAAACATGGTGACCGCGCCACGTACGTCGCGCGATGCCCCGCGCGCCGAGACAGCCGACGACTGCGGCGGCTCCGTGCTGCGTCAAGCAAAATCTGGCGTCGCTGGGCGCAGATTCGATCGATGCACGGCGTGAAGTATGTCGCCGCACGAAGACAGACCGAGAAAAGAAAAAAACCGCCGCAGAGTAGACCTGTATATATCATATCATGGGTTTATTATATACTCTCTGATAATATTTTTTCGGCATATATATTATATATATAGTATAGTATTATCGCATTTTTTTACGATAACTAATACTATTATAATAATGTATGCTATGTATGTACCTACCTACCTCTCTGCTTATATATATATATATACATATATATATATATATATACTATATATATATATATATATATATACCTAACCTGTCTACCTACGCTATCTATTATCTATCTTATCTATTATCTATCATGCTATTATCTTATAATCTAATCTATGCTATCTATTCTATCTATCTATCTTCTATCTATGCTATGCTATCTATAACTATCTATCTATCTACTAGCTATCTATGCTATCTATCTATGCTCATCTATCTATCTAATCTATCTATTTATCTATCTATCTACTATCATCTATCTATTATCTATCTATCTATCTATCTATCTATCCTATCTATCTATCTATCTATCTATCTATCTATAATACTGATTCTATCTATCTATCTATCTATCTATCTACTTATTATCCTATCTATCTATCTATCTATACTATCTATCTATCTATCTATCTATCTATCTATGCTATCTATCTATCTCTATCTATCTATCTATCTTTCTATCTATCTGATCTATCTATATATTAATATCTATCTATCTATTCTATCTATCTATCTATCATCTATGCTATCGTATCTAATCTATTATCTATCTATCTATGCTGACTCTATCTTCCTACTATTTATCTAATCTATCTATCTATCTATCTATCTATTTCTATGCTATCTATCTATCTATGCTTATCTAGGCTATCTAATCGTGGGGCCTAACTTACTGCTACTCTATTCTCATCTATCTAGTCTATCTATCTATCTATTACTCTATCTATCTATCTATGGCTATCTATTTATCTATCTACTATCTATCTAGTCTATCGATCTATCTATCTATCATATCTTTCTATCTATCTAATCTTCTATTATCTATTATCTATCTATCTATCTATCTACTCGCTAATCTATCTATCTATCCTATCAATCTGTCTATCTATCTATCTATCTATCTATCTATGTATCTATCTATCTATCTATCGTATCTATCTATCTATTCTATGCATATCTATCTATCTATCTATCTATCTATAATCTAATCTACTATTCTATTTATCTATTTATGTATCTATATTATTTACTATCTATCTAATCTACTATCTATCTATATCTATCTATCTATCTATCTATCTATCTATCTATCTATCTATCTATCTTATGCTGATCTATCTATCATCTATCTATCTATCTATCTATCTATGCACTATCTATCTATCTATGCTATCTATCTATCTATCTATCTATCTTATCTAATCTATCTATCTATCCTATGCTATCTATCTATACATATCTATCTATCTATGCTATCTATCTATCTATCTATCTATCTATCCTATCTATATCTATCTATCTATCTATCTAATCTACTCTATCTATCTATTTATCTATCTATCTTCCTATCTATCTATTCTATGCTATCTATCTCTCCCTTCTTCCTTCTCCCCTTCCTCCTTCTCCACCAGCTTCTCCCTTTTTCCTCTCCTCCTCCACCAGCTTTTTTCTCCTCCTCCTTCTCCCCCTCCTCCTTCTCCAGCAGCTTCTCCCTTCTCCCCTTCCTCCTTCTCCACCAGCTTCTCCCTTCTCACCTTCCTCCTCTACCAGCTCCCTTCTCCCCCTCCTTTTCCCTTTCTCCTTCTCCACCAGCTTCTCCTCCTCCTCCTTCTCCACCAGCTTTTCCCCTCTTCCTTCTACACGACCTTCTGCCTTCTCCCCTTCTTCCATCTCCACCAGCTTCTCCCCTCCTCCTTCTCCACCAGCTTATCCCTTCTCCCCCTCCTCTTTCTCCACCAACTTCTCCCTTCTCTCCCTCCTCCTCCACCAGCTCCCTTTCCCCCTCCTCTTCCACCAGCTCCCTTCTCCCCTTTCTTCTCCACTTCCTCCTTCTTCACCAGCTTCTCCCCCTCCTCCTCCTTCTCCCCTTCCTCTTCCACCAGCTTCTCCCTTCTCCCCTTTCCTTTTCTCCACCAGCTTCTTTCCCTCCTCCTTCTCCACCAGCTTCTCCCTTTTCCCGCTCCTCCTTCTCCACCAGCGAAAGTGGAAATCGCCATATTTGAGCATATATGCGAAGTGCGCTTGCGCATACGCATCCTATATCATTTATTTCGCAGGTCAAAAATTTTGCACACAAAGACGAGCTGTTATTGGTCGGGTCGGGACGCATGCAAAGTGCGCATGCGTATACGCATCCTATCTCAGATATTTCGCAAGTCAGATATTTCGCGCTACACCGGGCACCAGCGCGGCGAATTATGTACGGAAGATAGCTGGCGCCACTCGGGCGGATCATTTTAGCGTAGGCTGTGATTGGTTGATTTATGTACGGAAGTATTTATGTCCCTTCTCGCCTTGGTTGATTTAATGACGGTACATAAATGATTTAATGACGGTACATAAATCGATTTAATGACGGTACATAATTCCATGTTTGTGATTGGCTGAGC
>NW_014578495.1:0-1669 GCF_000485595.1 Priapulus caudatus
AATTGATCCAAGTGCTTGTGGTCCTAGGTGGGTAACCTGTCTCAGTCCGTACAAGCTATCCACTCGTGCAGCTTAGGATGTGTGGATGCACATGTGTTCTAGTTTATGCGTTAGAAATATAACTTCCACTTTCATATTTTTGTCGTGGTAGTAACTGAGTAGTCTTCCTAGTAGTTTTGATCTATGTATGTAGCATGAGAGGGTAGCCATTTTTATTTGTGCCGTACAAAGTTTTATCTTTTCGAGGAAAACAATTCTTGGCTGTATTGCTGTGATTCATTCGCATATCTTTGAGAGTAAATGCACGTGTGCGTGCGTGTGTGCGTATCATAGTTATAAACTATATTTTAAAATAGAAGAGCGATGGTTTAATTGTGTAATGTCGTGTTTCGTACATAGCAACTGTATATTACCTTTGTATGTCTGGTGTGTATATTTAATATTAAATATTGAATATATATTGAATATTAAATCATGTTTATTCTAATGAATGGAGCTACATGTGTGCAATGTGCAATACATGTGAACTTGGCATCCCTAATCAAAAATTTATTGCACTAATTGAAACGTCTTTATAGATATTGACTAATAAGCAATGTATGGCACTAGTTTATATCAGTCTGCCCAAGGTTGAATGTTAAAACACCACCTCCAACTATCACTATCACTATCACTATCAAAAACTCATCAGGTATCAACTTCGAGTTGCAGTTAACTCCATAAATTCAAAGTATTGTCACCGTAAATATAGCTGATCACAACTATCCTTTTTCGATTATGACCTTTGATACACATATAAGAAACCCAAAAGCACGGGTTAACATTTTCGTGCAATCTCTATAAAGGTAGACAATGTAAACATGTAAACAACCTGATTAATGTAATACATTATAAGTAGCCATTATGTGGCAGCCGTATACTACTATGTGTTAAATACACTTTACAATCAGCATGCATATAGGTACACGGCTTGCGTTATGCGCGTCCTATCGATGTAAACCTGCCTATATTATTAGTAATCTATGATTGAAGTTAGTTGGTTAGTTTGGTTAGTTCTTCATAACAAACAAATTTTCGATTTATATATATTTGATATACGCAGTTTCATGGTTCGTTGAACAATATCGTAATAGACAGCGGTTGTGTATATTATTATAACTACGGAATAACAAATTTCCACATTACTAAATAGATTAAAACTCGTAATTCAATATAGATATATGCAATATATCTATTCATCTCGCCTAGAACGCGACCACACACTTCTAGAACGAAACGCATGCGCCAGATTTACCAGTTAACCCTTTAGTTCTACGCGGAGGACGAGCATTATATGATCATCTATAACAACCTATTACCGTGAATATGCAGGAGGCAGCAACATAAAGCTAGATCTGGATAGTTATAATAGGGTATCAGCTAGTAAAGTCTGATTGACGACGCCTGTCCGCATGCTGCTAGGAGATATATTTACGCTCCCTCTCCCTCTCTCTCACTCTCTTTCTCTTTCTCTTTAGTGCGCGCTCTCTCTCTCTCTCTTTCTCTTTAGTGCGCGCTCTCTCTCTCTTTATCTTGCTGTATGCCTCTCTCCGTCTATCTCTCTCACTAACCCGTTCTTTCGCGCTTTGTTCCGCTCTTCCTCGCCCGCTCTTTCTCTCTCTCTCTCTCT
>NW_014578495.1:2516-2853 GCF_000485595.1 Priapulus caudatus
AATCAAAACCAGAATTTTCATTTGCGTCATATATTTATATACATATATAGCGATAAACATATATATAGACACTAGACATACTAACGATTGCATGTGTAGAAATTACAGTTGATATCAAGTGCAGCGGAAAAAATTAACAACAATAATATGACTTCTAAACAACAGACAGCAGTAAATATTTTAATGCCACCTAGAGCAACTCAGTCACATGCACACACACACCCGCACCCCTCATAAGCACCAACATACACACACACAGGCGAACGCGCTCACACACGCATGCACACACGCACCCCCACAATCACCCACATACACGCACGCGTGCACACACCCACAC
>NW_014578495.1:4366-6411 GCF_000485595.1 Priapulus caudatus
AGGGTTAGGGTTAGGGTTAGGGGGGAGGCGTAGGCGACGCCCTAGACTCGTTAGTGGAGTAGGCGAGGTACGGTCCGGCATATTAGATAGTACCAGGGTACGTTCCGGCAGTACCCTGAGGGAAATAGACCCTATCAGCGATAATTAACATTAATCTTTATTCGTAAACCGGACCTCTATACACCGCATGTAAGAAACTCCTGACTTTACGACGCTTCTGTGAACGGTCTATGAGAAAATGTAATATAAAGACTAATGTTGAGACTCTGAATTCCGTTTTGAAAAACGGGCCCCTGACTAGCAGACACTTTGCACACATGAGAAGTTATTATATTGTCAGACAGGCGACTTCAGGAGCGGGAATCAGAGCTTGTGTAGGCAGCAGAAAAAACATGACCAAGTATTTATTCATTTAATTCATTAATCAAATGAGTTTCTATTCACTCCTGGTTACACAGCCGATATTCTTCATTATCAGTACAAAGGATGAGGAGTGGAACGGACTGAACAAGAAGAAAATAACAAGGAGAGTAACTAGGACAGAGATGTGTGTGGTAACGAACAATAAGACCCGTCCGCGTTCCATCGTCGATGTCACCAACCTTGTCTATGGGATCCATGAAGCCGCGCTGCACCCACTTGGGAATCGTCGTGCGCGCGTGAGCGAATCCCAGCTTCTGTAGGATGTAATCGACTCCGTACGGCTCTATATGTATGTATGTATGTACCTGTATTGCTGTATTATGTAGGTGCTGTGTATGTATCAGGAGTAGATATGTACTCCTGGTATGTATGTATGTACCTGTATTGCTGTATTATGTAGGTGCTGTGATTCACGCGTGGAATATAATAAGATAAGCCATGTTTATACTTACACGAGTTAGAGAAAGATGGATCTTCACCGATAGAAACGCACGTGCATGTGTGTCTGTTACTCCAGTGTTACTTTCCCCTTATTACATGCACTCACTATAACATCACTATTATATATAATATATATTCCCGCCAAGAGCTTTGTCATTAATGCGTCACGGAACCAATGGAAACAAAGCAGCCCACGAGAAAACTGCTTGACATGGTAACCTAGCTTTGGCAGACCTTGGTGTAGAGTTTGGCGCGTATATACACACTGACCAAAGCTGAATCAATATCCCGTTTATACGGAGTGGTACCTGCCAGGCCTATTTCAATAAAAAAAGCCGTCCGTGTTGTTGACTAATAGTGTGTTGTTGAACAGGATAAACAGCAGTTAAGGATTGATCGAAAACTAAACTCAAAACTCCACTCGTAAACACTTCAGTGACGAAGGACGGACGAAGCACGTGTACCCAATAGCACATCCATGCTGTCAGGTCATGGAACGGTTGCTTCATGCTATCTCAGGATATGGAACGGTTCCTTCATGCTATTTCAGGTCATGGAATAGTTCCTCCATGCTACCTCAGGTCATGGAACGGTTCCTTCATGCTATTTCAGGTCATGGAATAGTTCCTCCATGCTACCTCACGTCATGGAACGGTTCCTTCACATCACCGTGGGTAATAGGACGTTTTCTCCGAAGGTTACAGTAGTTGAATCTGATAGAAGGATTCTAACAAGAGCGTATAAAGATCGGCTTGATTCTAATGTAGGCTAATGTAATGAAGTGGACAAAGTAGTGTAAAGTAGTGTAATGCAACGCATTGTCTTGTAATACAACGGAATTTAGTGTCATTTTATTGTAATGTAATGTAGTGTACCTTAATCGAATGTAATGTAATTCAATGTAATTGAATGCAAAGTAATGTTACGTAAAATGTAGTCATGGTTTGTAATTGATCGAGCCATTGAAACGATCAAAACTATTTTGAGATTTCATTCACATTTAATTTATATTTATTTATAAGCGAGCCTAATAAAGTGTCAGGTAACCCCCACACGAGGTATCCTATTGACAATATACAAGGCTGCAATCAAAACCAGAATTTTCATTTGCGTCATATATTTATATACATATATAGCGATAAACATATATATAGACACTAGACATACTAACGATTGCATGT